>NC_056728.1:696570848-696698844 GCF_019279795.1 Protopterus annectens | reverse complement strand
CTAAAAAACATCCAATGCCCTCTGGTGTCTGGATGAACACATTACAACCACTGTTTTCACAGTTATGCCCAAACTTAATACACTTCAAAGTTTACCCAGGTTCAAATTCATTTCTTACAGATACCCTTTCCCATAATTATCCTGCCACTTCTTTTTACCTTTTTTCCACAAAATAGTGCTGATTAATTATATATTTAATTATCTTTAATAATGTCTCAGTATCTTTAATCCCCTGTTATAAATTTTCCAACTCAGAGCTTCGCTGCTCTTATTTTCAATACTGGGGCCAAAGATACATAATTATTCAACCCTGGTGGGTTATAAGCTTCCAAATGAAGTTGCCATAATAACTCTTTGTACTCAATTGTCTCCTCCCATTGTCCACCACGTATATCTTTGTTTACTACCTCTAACACAAAGAAGGTATAATCAGCTTCTTCACATTTTATTTTATGCTTGTACAGAGCATTACACATATTTTGTCTTCATCTCATAGTTATTCTCGTCGATTTTATCTCTTAGTCTTCTTTCAGACAACCCGACATAAAATGTCTCACATTTCTTACAAATACTTAGGTATATTATACCTTTTGTTTGACAATTAACATATTGCTTACTCTGCACTAATATGTCCCTACTTTTCACATAAATTTATATCTTTATTGCAAATATTCGGGCACTGGGAGCACCTCCCACATTTATATGTGCCTTTTCTCTCCCTGGAAGTATTGTTTTCCTTAATTTTTCTTTCAAACAAATTTTTCAAATTTCTCCCTTTTCTATATGTACATTTCAAGGGTTGTATAAACAGACTTCTTAAATCAGAGAATTCACCAAACTGTACCCATTCTTCCTCCACTATTCTTTGTATGACCTTAGCCTCCCCACTATAATCTGTTATAAAGTTATTTCTTAACTCAAAATTGTTTTTGTCGAGGTTGGTCACCTTCTCAAGGTCATCTTCCTGTCCTAAAATAGGCCGATATTTGTCCACTCTTCCTTCCTTACTTCCTTCTCAATTTCATCTATTAATTTCCTTGGGTAGCCTCTATCTAAAAACATCCCTCTTAGTTTCATACACTCTTCCTCATAATGACTGTCCCTAGAGGTCATCCGACTACCTCGAACATACTGCCCTTTTACTATTCCCTTTTTGTGGTGGTGGGGGTGTGGAAATACAGCAAACCTTGGGTCCTGGTCATCTTCATAACAGACATTATTGCATATATATCAGGCCAAAACAGACAATGACACTAAAGATACACTCCACAGTCAAATGATACAGAGCTCTTTCACCCACTGACATGAGGCATCGTCGGAGTACAAAATACATTGATAGTCGTCCCTTATACACTTCCTTCAGAGTCAGTTCAAGTCAATTAATCAATAAACCTGCTCATAGTTAAGTAGACAGTGCTCCAGGTCTTGATGATAACGTGACATATACTGATCAGTGTTGCATACATTACTTAATGGAAACAATAATACACCAACGATGTGTTAATATATCTACAATATTGGTAAATACAATCAGTATCCGGACACATAGTTGATAATTGGTGAGAGTGCACCTTAGGATGTAGTGTGTTGATCAGGTTATTGTATATCGATGTGTATATTAGTAGCATTACGATAACAAAGCATGGAATCAATAGGTACTATTTAAGCATATATTTCACAATTGTGAATGTAAACGTGTGGAGGAGACATCCGTAACCTTCTCTGGTTCCACTGGATCACACACGCACACTCGCATGTCCGGATTGTGTGTTACGCGCACGCGCACATGCATATCCGTATTCCGTTTATATATGTTTACAGTGTCTGTGTGGTTACGTGTTTTGCGTTACTTGTGACTATTCCGGTAACATATGTCTGATCCGTTTGAAGGACGGTGCAGAAAGCACTGACAGCTTTATATATGTAACGGTCTTTGCAGCATGGACGCTTTACGTACACGTGCACATCTATATGTTCTATAGTCATGATTCCAACGTGACTGCAGTCACGTTTGAGACTTACTGTGACCAGTGCACGTTAGCTGTTCGTTGTCATTAATATGCATACCCGTGGTACCTATGTACATTTGCATATCACCCCCCCCGCACACACGCACGTCACAGGCATCCATTCCCCTGCTGGGAAAGGTGCGGTACTGCATGTTGAACATTCCTAATTGCTCGCTCATGGCCCAGGATGCATATGTCGTCACCACAGGGCTGTTCAGATGACAGCTGCTTATATCCCATATGCATACAGGCCTTCGATTGTCAGGGTGTTGCTGTGGTGCTTTGGGTTTGGTCTTGTCCGCCCACAGTACGGGACCGCCCTGACCCTGTACGAATGTTAGATGAGTCACATGGGCACGTTTTGTCCGTGTCCATGGTACTATGTCACGGCCCCCCCCCCCAATTAGTCTTAACCGTGTGCGCCGAATGTCCGGTGTATCCGTTGTAGATCTCGTTATACTAATTGCACACGGTCTGATCGAAGTAACCTACTGCCATTACTAACCCTCCGTATGTATGGGCTGTGTGCCAATATTACAAGGGTTTAAGATTGCGTGGCGACGCCCACTCAGCCACGGACATGTCCGTTGCTTTTTGGCCCGGTTCCGCTGTGCTACACACATTTAACATGGCGTAACAGGTTGAACAGCTCAGACACGAGGACATCGGGTTGTCCGTCGTTGTCTATTATTGAATGTCTCTGTGGAGTTTGTTTCACAAAGCGACACATTGTCGGCATTGTTAACGGACATCTCGCGCAGTACGTCCGCACCGACGCGGGTGACGTGATGTCTGCCCTTGGGCCGCGAACAGGCATTATGCTGTGCCATTCTGTCTGGGGATATATGGTTTCCTTCCTTACGTAGATGATGTGCCATACTAGCAATGACCCTAGCGATGACCCGCGCCTAGGTGTGGGTACTGCTGTATTACCCACGAGAAGAGTGGGCTTAGGGTAAGTGGTGACCTAGGCAGAGGTTGCCACCGATACGCCACCCGCTACCCCAGTCCTGGTCTACCTACACCAAATAGAGTCTGGAAAGGTGCCCGAGTATAGCAAACACCCTAGACGGCTACCTACTTGGCCTATGCCTAAGGCCGGCTATGTGTGTGGTCCCTTGGGCATCGGACTCGGGAACGTGGCACATCTGCCGCTGGTATGTCCAGCATTACCCACATCCAGCCCCAAGGCAGTTAACACAACATCCATGGGTCCACATGGTGTCCCAGCTGTGCACTCCGGGAACTCTATGGGGAATTTAACCCACACTTCGGACAGCTGTGTAATCCTAGCCTCACCTCAGGATACGTACCTGAGTAGTAGCACAGGGCGACTGTAGTCACACTCCACATAGATGGTGCCTCCACTGACCCTGGGTATTACCATACCATTAGTTTGACAAGCCTTATCTGCAAAGCCATGGAGATGGATCATAATGGGACACATAGATGAGGACATAGGGGACCCGCATACTTTGGATACAACCCAGTTTAGCTTGGTCATAGTCAGATCATGCCCTTTACACGTGTTTCACTTTGTAGAATCAGTCACCAAGGCCATTGCTGAGGGTAAACCAGTCCATACAGCCTACCTCAACCCGGCAGAGGCCGTCGACACAATACCCCCTCGGGTATACTTGATAAACCCGCCATCTTGAATGTAAGTCCATACATCGCCCTATGGGTTGCAAACGGGCTAGGTCACAGAACACACATGGCCATAGTTGCTGGCGCCATGTCATACTCACAGCCAGTCACAGGTGGTGTCCCATGGGGCTCAGTCCTGGGTCCACTATTTCCAGCATCTACGCTTCCAATGTACACGCACACAGGGGTTATGGTGACAATGTTTGCATACGACTGCAAACCGGATGCCAAGGTCAGACACACATCTGACACAGATATCCTTCAGGAGTGCCTCACAGATGTGGATAAGTGGTACCAGAGACATGTCCTACAGCTAAATGCCAGGAAATGCATAGGCATACCCTTCGGGATGAACAAGGTTACCCGAGCTACCATATAGGTGGCAGTCCACTGAACACGGAGGGGTTACCAGTGATCTGGGGACACGTGTTGTTGTTAACCGTTCGTTAGACACACATGTTGCTAACATAGTTGGGTAGACCTTCCACATTGGCCACATCATCATGAAGGGATTCACATCTAGATCAGGGAGGTCATTGTCCCCTTGTACTCATCACTCAATAGACCTATGATTGGGTACAATGCCCGCCTCAGAATGTATCTGACCCAACACCTGCAGCAGCTGGAAAGGCACCAACAGTTCTTCGACAAACGGATGCAGGGTCTCAGGTATATGTGTTATACTGACCGACTGAAAGTATTCCAGCTGTATACAGTTGCATACCAGTTGCCCAGAGGTGACCCGTGCCTGGCATGCACGGCTAGGTCGAACCCAGATCTGATGACTATGCTTCACGTAAATAAGGTAGATCCTCAGAACCACAAGGGCAGCTGACGACACCTTGACACTGTCATTAATCGAACGTGTTGTTGGGACGGATTCATCACCCAGACACTCACTATGCTGTGGAACGACATCCCAGTACATGTAAGGGCAAGCACCTCGCTGGCCTTCTGTTAGTATTTACACATGGATGTCTGCATTGATTTATTTCTGTAACCTTGTAAATGAATGTTACATTAGCACATTGTGAATCTTTACATTTCGTTGGTCTATTTTACAGTACTCATATTCATACGGTTTATGTGTATATATTATGGGTCATTCATATTACTAGGTGTCTGCAGTTCTGTTAATATATTGGCACAATCCGTAGGACATATACATGTAGCTTACACAGTCAGAGATTTGGAAAACATTTTATGTTGGTTCATGTTTCATATATGTACATATATTTCCATTTTCCGGTGAATACTGTACCTTCGAGCAATGTCTGTTGTCCTCACTGTGTGGGATGTGTAACCCAAGTAAGGTTTGTTCGCTTGTCTGCCTTTAAGGCATGTAATTAGTACCTAGCACATCTAATGTACCAACCAATTAATGCTTGTAAATTTAGTAGGTTGAACTACATTGTATGTAGTCTGAATAAGTCTGCTTATGAAGCAGACGGTGTGCTCCAATACACTATGGTGACTGCCTTTAATTCTTGGTGTGCTCTGGTTGGTCACTGACGGTCCCTACAGTACCTCGTCTTTGCTTTGGACTTCATCGGCTGGTTGTCTGTGTTTCTTGTATGGAGAATGTTAACTGTAGTCCCTATGTGTATGAGTTGTGTAATGCTTTACTACGGCAGTGTAATTCCACCGGGTTTGCATTTATGTGTGCCATCTTAGTCATACGCTTGTCCATCCATGTGAATTGCCTACTATACACTGGTATGGGGCTGTACACATTTCACACCTGCATTTTGCATTCCCGGAGTATGGTGTGCATTATTAGCGGAGAGTGACGATGTGATGACACGCCCCTCCCACGGGCGGACAAAGGATTGCCTGAAACAACACCGAGGCCTGATTCTACATACCCAGACTCCCTTGACTGCAACAGTGGACAGTACCCATTACACATCCTTCATGTGTGCTGCAGTGTGATGTGGACGCAGCTGTATGGACCCGATACCCTGGGTATTTCTGTGCATGTGTGCTGCAGTTCATGGACAGCTATCATCAACATTGAACACGCTTGCGTGCCTATGTGTACCTGTGACGTGGTGACGACAATTAGATCACATGAGTAATGCAGGAAGCTAGCAGGCATGCTCTGAACAGAATTTTGGGTCCTACAATGGACACCGATGTGCATTTGTCAAGTTAGATGTTGCTGGACTGTGTCCACCTGCCCAGTGCTTTTCACTGCTGGTGTATGTTCCCCAATCACGGATGTCTGTTTGACTACCCATTCCACATGGTGCTACATAACCGGCTGCGTTAGTACTGTGAACAAATGACATACATCCAAAGATGGTGGTTACCAACTGCTTCATATAAACCTCAGACATCCCAATGGGACATATCCGTCACTATATTTCCAATATAACACCACCAGAACATGTTGCTTACCTATGCATTCATGTAACCATGTTGTCTTCGTAGGTGGGAATGCCATAGTTTACACATCCTACGTGACGCTGTGTGTGTGCCATTAGTATGTGTTCCACAGGTCGCACATCTGTTCCGCTGTATGGTAGCGGGTGCTCCTCAGTCTGTTGCTGGCAGATTGAGTGCTGTGTACGCCGGTGTTGGCACGAGAGTCCGCTCTGTATGTGGAATGTCAACTGTGGTCCCTATGTGTATTTCCCGTGTCATGCCTTACCGCGGCTATGTCATTTCCCCGGGTTTGCAGTTGTGGGTGCCATCCTGGCCATACGGGTGTCCATCCATGACAATTGCCTACTGGACACTAGTATAGGGCTGTACACATTCCACACCTACATTTAGCATTCTCCGGAGTATGTTTTGCATTATTAGCGGGGAGTAAGGCAGGTGTTACGGACACATCCCTCCCACAGGGCGGGAGGAAGGATTGCCTGCGAAACAACACCGAGCACAGAGTCTACATACCCAGAATCCCTTGACCGCGACAATTGACAGTACCCATTACACATCCGTCCTGTGCGGAAGTGTGATGTGGATGCAGTGCTATGGACCCGGTACCCTGTGTAATTCTGTGCATCTGTGCTGCATTACATGGACAGCTATCAGCAACATTAAACACGCTTATGTGCATATGTGTACCTGTGACATCAATGAGTTCACTTAAGTGTTGAAAGAATGCGCATTCCTGTCTTTAGACAAATTTTTGGGTCCTACATTGGACACCACTGTGCATATGTAAAGTGTAGAGCTTGTCGGACTGTGTCCTTGTGAGAAGTGGGTTTCACTGAGACTGTGTGTTCAGGAATCACGGATGTCTGTTGGACTACCCATTCCACATGGTGCTACATAACCAGGTGATGTAGTACTGTGGACAAATTACATACATCCAACGATGCTGGTTAGCAAATACTCAATTTAAACCGCAGACGCCCCAATGGGACATATCCGTCACTGTATTTCCACTATAACACCACCAGAACATGTTGCTTACCTATGCATTCATTTAACCATGTTGTCTTCATAGGTGGGAAAGCCATAGTTTACATATCCTACTTGACGTTGTGTGTGTGCCATTAGTATGTGTTCCACAGGTCGCACATCTGTTACGCTGTACGGTAGCGGTGCTCCTCAGTCTGTTGCTGGCAGATTGAGTGCTGTGTACGCCGTGTTGGCACGACGGTCCTGCTTTGTATGTGGAATGTCAACTGTAGTCCCTATGTGTATTTCCTGTGTTATGCCTTCCCGCCGCTATGTCATTTACCCGTGTCTGCAGTTGTGGGTGCCATTCTGGCCATACGGGTGTCCATCCATGACAATTGCCTACTGGACACTACTATAGGGCTGTACACATTCCACACCTACATTTAGCATTCTCCGGAGTATGGTTTGCATTATTAGCGGAGAGTAAGGCAGGTGCTACACAGAAATCCCTCCCACAGGGCGGGTAGAATGATTGCCTGCGAAACAACACCGAGCACAGAGTCTACATACCCAGAATCCCTTGACCGCAACAATTGCCAGTACTCCATTACACATCCGTCATGTGCGGAAGTGTGATGTGGATGCAGTTCTATGGACCCGGTACCCTGGGTATTTCTGTGCATCTGTGCTGCATTACATGGAGAGCTATCAGCAACATTAAACACGCTTGCGGTGCATATGTGTACCTGTGACTACAATGAGTTCCGTTAGGTGATTAAAGAAGGCGGAAGAGCTGTCTTTAGACAAATTTTTGGGTCCTACAATGGACACCACTGTGCATATGTGAAGTGTAGAGCTTGACGGACTGTGTCCTTGTGAGCATTGGATTTCACTGATACTGTGTGTTCAGGTATCGCGGATGTCTGTTTGACTACCCATTCCACATGGTGCTACATAACCAGCTGATTTAGTACTGTGAACAATTGACATACATCCAAAGATGCTGGTTACCAACTGCTTCATATAAACCGCAGACATCCCAATGGGACATATCCGTCACTGTATTTCCAATATAACACCACCGGAACATGTTGCTTACCTATGCATTCATTTAACCATGTTGTCTTCATAGGTGGGAATGCCATAGCTTACATATCCTACTTGACGCTGTGTGTGTGCCATTAGTATGTGTTCCACAGGTCGTACATCTGTTCCGCTGTACGGTAGCGGGTGCTCCTCAGTCTGTTGCTGGCAGACTGAGTGCTGTGCACGCCGGTGTTGGCACGAGAGTCCGGCTCTGTATGTGGAATGTCAACTGTGGTCCCTATGTGTATTTCCTGTGTCATGCCTTACCGCTGCTATGTCATTTACCCGGTTTGCAGTTGTGGGTGCCATCCTGGACATACGGGTGTCCATCCATGACAATTGCCTACTGGACACTAGTATAGGGCTGTACACATTCCACACCTACATTTAGCATTCTCCGGAGTATGTTTTGCATTATTAGCGGGAGTAAGGCAGGTGCTACGACACATCCCTCCCACAGGGCGGAGGAAGGATTGCTCATGAAACAACACCGAGCACAGTGTCTACATACCCAGAATCCCTTGACTGCAACAATTGATAGTACCCATTACACATCCGTCATGTGCGGAGGTGTGATGTGGATGCAGTGCTATGGACCCGGTACCCTGTGTAATTCTGTGCATCTGTGCTGCATTACATGGACAGCTATCAGCAACATTAAACACGCTTATGTGCATATGTGTACCTGTGACGCCAATGAGTTCAGGTACGCATTGAAATAAGACATAATTTGGTTCTTTCCACAATTTTTGGGTCCTACAATGGACACCACTGTGCATATGTAAAGTGTAGAGCTTGTCGGGCTGTGTCCTTGTGAGCAGTGGGTTTCACTGATGCTGTGTGTTCAGCAATTGTGTATGTGTGCTTGACTACCCATACTGTGTTGTGCTACAGGAAACATGTGTTCCGACACCAGAAACCAATGCTATACATCCATTGTTGCAGGTTAACAACCACTTTCATACCATACCCAGAGGTCACGATTGGGAGGTATTGCCACTTTATTATCGGAACAACACCCCAGACTGTGTACATCATGGGAACTTTAGGCCAGTCTTACCGCCATTTCCAATTGTAATTGGCAGACACATGTCAATACATGTATGATAACACATATTGTCATGCAGAAGTTGATCTATGTTATTTGGACATTGGCTTCTGCTTTTGGCATCCGTTGCTGTGAGTGTTGCCAGTTAACATACACATTGCTTGCTCAGAGGCAGACTACACACTACTGCGCAGTACTGTGGTCTCCTTTAAGGACCCTGAGCCAGTGGTCAATGGTACAGCAGCCACTGCATCAATCACATTTGCCATCTACCAGTACCTACAGGACTGCATGTACCAGGCATTCACTTACCCAACTGTGGTTCATTGTACCAATGCCAAGCGTCCAGTGTGGTGTACCCCAGCCATACACATGATGTACAACACGAGGAGGTGGCTACTACAGGGTGGAGCAGACACCTTGTGAGGTGTGACACCCTTGGTCATCATATGTGTAGAGTTACACAATGTCATGGGATTGTCCAGGGCACATTCCACAGATATACCTACATGGACCTGGCTGACAATCATACCACCTTCAGTTGCTATGCTCGACACCTGTGAGGTCACTACCACATATGCTCTGACTGGGTTCACATAGAGGTGGGGTTTACTCAACATACACACATTGCCGACATACAGGCTGACAGGTCCAGTGAGGACATCTCCACACCCTCCACCACACATGTGGAGATGTCTGTACCAGCGGTTTGTGGTCACCAAATGTTCTGTGACACACAGGTGGGACATGCTCTCTCCAGGGTAGTGTGAATAGCATCCATGAGACCAGATGGTGAGCCCGCTGTGTACTCCACTATCTCATTTGGGATTAGGACCCACAGTTAGACAGCTATTTCTTTATAGCCTCACCTCAGGTAGGGTGCCCAGGTTGTATCGCATGACAACTGTATTCCCACATCACAGGGCCAATGCCTCCACTGAGGCTGGTTATTACTGTCCCAGTACCCTGAGGAGACCTATCTGCATAGACATGGGGTGGGATCATACTGCGTTCGTATATGACTGCATAGGGGACATACATACTGCATCCCACACGGTTTGTCTTGTTCAGGGCGGTTCATGCCTTTAAGACATGGTTGACATTTTCGACGGTCACCCAGCCCATTGCTGGGGGTGTTGCAGTCCATACAGCCTACCTCGCCCTGGCAAAGGGCTTCATAACATTACCCCCCTCAGGTAACGTTAATGAAACCATTGGCTGTGATGTGAACATGTACATCACAGAATGTGTTGTAAACTGTCTATGTGACACAACCCACATGGTCATAGTTGCTGGCTGCATGTCAGACCAACTGCCTGTCACAGGTGGTGTCCCATGTTGCCATTCCGTGGGTGCACCCCTGTCATACATCTACATTTCCACGGTACAGGCACACACAGCGGTGTTATGGGTAACATTGTTTGTAGATGCTTGCAGAACAGATGCCATACTGGGACAGACATCTGACACAGATATCCTTCACAGGGGCCTCCCGGATATGCATATCTGCTGTCAGGGACATGTCCCACAGCTAACTGGTACATAATGCAAAGTCATACCTGTCGAGGGGTAGTAGGTCACCCCTGTACAACGTATAGGTGGCTGTCCACACAGCACAGGGGTGACTACCAGGGATCAGGGGACAGGGTTTGTCGGTCGCCTTTCATTCAACACACACATTGCTATCGTGGTTCTGTGGGACTTCTACATTGACCACCTGTATGTGCAGGGAGTCACATCTGACTTCACAGCCCGACACGCATACACGGTCACTATATAGCATAGAACTTCACTTATTTGCCTAAGTATGAGCTTATTGTTGTGGCAGTTTGGTAGCTTATTCTGTTTCTTGGGACATTTAGGTATTTCAGTTACGGAAATAACCGATTCGGGCTACAATTACATTAACTACGGAAATCATTATGACCTACACTCTTCGCACACTTCCCGCTTTTAATGCTTTATTTCGAACACGATGCCAATACAGGGACTGCCCTCGCTAAGTGGGACGGTTGGTGACCTTAGTCGCTACTCCTATGTCGGTGCGGCGTGCTGACATGCTGCTGTACACCTTCTCTGACTATGCACACTCACAGTACATTGCTGTAATGGACACGGTATTACGCGTATCCTTTGTTCCTTGGACAGGTACATTCCGGCTGCGTGGGTTTTATTTGCTTCTCTTGTTTAGTTGGGACGGGTACTTTGTTGCATACTCTGCGGACATTTCATTCTGCACGGGCCATGGCTGCAGCCATTTCTATTCTGGGCGGACTATGGCAGACAGCACGTTAGGTTGCTCTTCGCCTGCCTGCTTAAACACGCCTACTGACGCATCCTACTTGGGCTCGCTCACGTACACTATGCACATGCCTGTGGTTACGGTGCACTCTCATTAATATGCATATGGCGCTACTGCGCCGGCTATGCAATGCACCGCCGGCGCAAGCCTTACGCCGGCCTTGCGCCGAGCTTCATGAATCCCGGGGCATATCTTGTTTTCTGGCCAGTGAGTGTAAACATCATAATTTAGGTGCTATTTCCTTGTTTTAGCAACATCTTTCTGCAAACATGGTTACATTTGTTTTGCAGAGTTTATATTTATTAATGTATGTATTCATATCTTTTATTGCTAATATTTTATCTGTTTGCTTATAGCCCAAGTAAGGGCTTAAAATGCATATTTAGATAAGTCCACCTGTCAAATTAACAAATAAAAAAGTGTCTACTCTTTTGGGGGCTACTGTTATAAAAGAGGTATAAATAATGTAAAAGTACTATAACACAGACTGATGTGATTTTTGGACAAATAGTTCTTTAGACAGGAGAACGAAAGTTCTAATTCTACCAAAGCTGATTGTCCCAGTATGTTTCAACTTAATCAGGTAACCTCTAAAAGACCAAAAAGCTGAGCTGTGTCTTAGTATGTTTCAAGTTAATCAGGTAACCTCTAAGAGACGAAAAATATTGTGGAAAGTAGTAGAAAGTGATCTGCTAGAACTCAGACAGTATATCTGAGATCTATTGAATAAATAAGTTGAGCAGGAACTTGAGATCCTAGGGCAGACACTAGATGAAATATTCTACATGATGACTGCAGCAGACTCAGACAAGACTTGTAAACTTGACTTGCCGCAGACAAGACTTGTAAAGAATGCGTGTTTATGTAATTATAAGCACAATCACTGCAGTCCACAAACTAATGAAGCTCAAAAACAAAGCCAAAGACTAGAATCCACCACAGGAAATATTTATTCAGTGCTTTTGTCTCTGAGATAAAAACTGATTATTTTAAAATGTTTGAAAAAGTGGACAGTGTTATCTGTGGTTTAAAACAGAGAAAAATACATAAACTCAGGAGGGATGAAAAGGAATATGCGCAACATACAGACTGTGGTGGTGGTGCTGCGGTAGTGTTGTCACCTCACAGTTAGATGTTGCTCATTCAATTCTCAGTTAGAGCGTCTTCTGTGTGGTGACATGCATGAACAGGCCTGTACGTTAGGCCCGGCAAGCCAGCACGTAAAACTCTACTGCCGATCATTAGTGGTCCGGAGTTCCACTGTGGCGACCCTTAACCAGGAAAAGCCGAAAAACACACACACACACACACACACACACACACACACACACACACACACACACACACACACACACAGCATATCCTTTGCCCCCCTTGGCTCAACAGAAAGTTAATGGTGACAGTGATTATGATGTGTCTAATGGGAATAATAATGTTGAAATGTTGCATAGTCAAAATCCCCCAGCCCTTTAGAATACCCCCCCCCAAGGAGGTCAGAGAGACTGAGGAACCAGAGAGGGGGACATACATATTACAACTACAATTACAGACAGTCTACCAACCAGAAAGGGAACTGGAGAGGGAGGGGGAACAAATTCTAGACATTATACATAATGAATTCATGGTTATTTTGCATAATAGCAGTGGTGACTTCAATGTATATAATTATAGTAATGTGGAATTGGGTAGTGATGTAGCAGACCTTTTTGAAAAAGGCCTAATTTTTGTACCTACCAGAATGGTATCTATTGATCAGACTATTATTGATCTTAAGCTTTTTACAAGAAAGTTGAATCTTGAATTTTATTTTAAAGACACTCTTAATTATTGTTCTGAACTTGAAAGTTGTAAAAAGGCTAGTACATTTAACACTATACTACATCCAGCAGTTTTAATGTTTGAAAAAATGTGTGAAAAAGACATCAGGGAAACCTTTAAACATACTAGAAACAGGGACATGTGCATCAATAACCTCAAAAAAGAAGAATCTGGATTATTAAAGCAGATATGTAATAATGCTGAGATCAGGGTTATGAAACCCGACAAAGGAGGCAGTCTAGTGATTATGAATCATAACTCATATGTTGAGAAAATGTTCAGTCTCTTATATAGTGACACCTATTGTGAAATTAGTATTAATGAAAAGAATATTTGTTACAGTAAAGTTGATATAATGTTAGAGGAATTTCTTATGAATCAACAAATAAAGATGACTGAACATGCATATATGACAGTGAAACACCCTAAAATTCCAACCATATTTGATGTCCCAAAGATACATAAAAACCTTATGGACCCGCCTTTTAGACCGATAGTTAATGTACGTGCATCAAAAACATTTCCCATAGCCAGATTTTTGGATAACCAATTATAAGAAATACTTAAAGACTGTTCTTGGATATTGCAGGATTTTTGGGACCTTTTATCTAAAGTCAGTCGACCCCTAACTGGGAAAAGCCGAAAGAAGAAGAAGAAGATGTAAAGTCAGTGATGGTATGTACAATGATAATCTGATGTTCATTACTATTGATATTCGTGATTTGTTCTCAGTTATACCTCATGACATGGGTATAGACTGGTTTTATCAATACTTATGTCAGTATACCAGGTTTAACCATACCCGTATTTTAACAATTAGGACCTTAATGGAACTGGTTTTAGACACCAATAGTATTACCTTTGAACAACAATTATTCAAACAGGTGAAAGGGGTGACAATGGGGGCAGCTTGTGCCCCCATTTTTGCCAACATAGTTTTGGCATTTTGGGAAAGAGACATTATGCTCCATAGCCACTATGCTAATTACTGGTCCTTCTATGGACGTTACCTAGATGACATCATTATTTTGTGGAACAAGGACAAGACAGAGTTTGAAAATTTTGGGGGGGGGTTTATGCAACTGAGCACAGATTTTTTTTAGAGTTTACTTATATTATAAATGAAGACGAGGTTAACTACCTTGACATTACTATTAAAAAAGATGTTACTTTGAAGAAATTCACTTCAGCTATCTATCGCAAGCCCACCTATTCCAACTGTCTGTTACATTACGATAGTTGTTACCTCTCCACCAAAAGAAGTCCCTTGTCAAGGGACAGGGTTTACAATTAGCCAGTATGGTCTCTGAATATGATGAATTTTTACTACAAATTGATATTCTGAAGCATATGTTATTGAAAAGGGGCTACCCAGAACATTATGTTAACAGCATCTTTCAAGAAGTAATTAAAAAGAGATTGGATGGACATTTTGTTCCCCTACTTAGAAAAGGAGGAGGTTTACAGATAGATAAACATCAGGAAGTTAAGAGTTTTAAAAAAATTGCATCATTTAGGTTCAACCAACACTTTTTTGAGATTAGTGATATTATTAAACAACTGGAACATCTTTAGTGTGGATGCAGAGCAAGCTGAGCTGGTAGGGCCAACCCCTAGGATTATTTACAAGAAAGATTGTAACATCAAAAATATGTTAGAGAGACATACACAAAACTATATGAGCAGGGTTGGGATGATAAAATGTGGCTATTGTTTGCAATGCCAACACATAATAGAGGCTAAGGAAATAGTTGTACCCAATTATGGGAGACATATCATAACAGGGAAGGTGTCCTGCAACTCAAAAGCATTGGTATACCTGGCACTATGCTCACAGTGCCCAAAGTTCTACATAGGAAAAACTAAAAATACTTTGAGAAGCAGGATATACCAACACTACTATGATATAAAAAGAAGGGAGAACACGAATGCACTTGCAGCACACATAAACACAAATGCAGGACATAGTTTTAACTTTATCATTCTGGAACAGGTAACAACAGGGGAGAGAGAGGGGGACCACTCAATGATTTTTTGAAACTCTCACAGATGGGGTGGCAAATTAGGTCTCGCGCCTCAGAACCACCTGGGCTCAACAGCTCAGTATCTATTAGCTCTATTCTTAGATTAAAATCACAATTTTATAACTAATCCACATAAACTTTTCACATTTATTTTGTATAAATAATTGAAGGGATATTTTACATCTATTTTTTCATATCTATTTTAGGTGCATAGGTACATATATACATAATATACACATACATTTAAAGTTTTACTATATATATTTTATTCGCACATACATAACATGTCTATAATAATTGCTTCAGCAGATATTTATGTATGTATATATATATATATATATATATATATATATATATATATATATATATATATAATGGTTCTACATGGTTTTATTCATTATTATCCATTCTTTATTTTATCTGTTTATTATTATTATATGTGAGTGTGTACACTATGGGAGGGACTTCAAGGAACACAATATGTTATTATTTGATTGCTTGATTGATCGATTAATTGACTAAATGTTTTAATTGCACTTGGTATATAAAGGCTGTTGGGATGTATGTATTTTATTCTGAAGAAGTCTCTATCTCAGAGATGAAAATGCTGAATAAATATTTCCTGTGGTGGATTCCTGTCTTTGGCTTCGTTTTTGAGCTTCATTTGTTCATGTAATTAATATTTTCATATCATAGCTCATGCTTATTTTATAAGTCTAGACTAGACTTTTGTTGTATGCAGCCCAGTAAAGTAGCTTAAAAGATCCAGCATCATGCTGCATATTTCAACACCAGTAATGATCAGAAACATCACCTAAAGATATTAAGAAAAATTAACAAACAGAGACCCAGTACTGGCTTGCACTGTAAGTCATTGAAATTTGACGTGTTAGCTAAAGAGTTATGCTAATTCCAAGGAATGTGATAATTTCTTTCTGTTTATAAAACTGCTTGTTTGGCTTGCACAATTAATTTTCAAACACTCTCACTGTTAAAAAAAAAAACAAGAAAAGTAGCGTTCAGTGACTGGTACTCATTGCTGTCTTACACAGCATGTGGCATGTTATTGCATGGAAGTGGTCATGTGCAGTTATCATGCAAGCATGCTGTAATTCATAATCAGCCACCACTTAAAAAACCATCACCTAAATAAACATCACCTAAACAACCATCAGCTAAACAGCCACTACCTCAAAAACTACCCCCTAAACAACCATCATTTAAACAACCGTCACTTAAACAATGCCCATCTATAAGAACCATCAACTGAACAAACAACCACCACCTAACCAACAACTAAATAACAATCCCCTAAAGACCCATCAACTAAACAAACAACTACCACTAAAACAACCAATACCTGAACAACCATCACCTAACAGACCGTTTTTAAGTAGACTGACATATTATGTGGGTATTGGCTAATGTATTGCCTACAAACATGTTCAAGAGGATTATGTGGGCTTTCTATAGCAGTGGACACCAAGGCATGTGTAGCACTTACTATACTAGGCAAAGGAAGTGCCCAGGGTAAACAGAGGACACACTGTCCATATCACACCCATAGTCCATGCAGAATACTCAGTACATTCCTTTGATATAATACATCTACAAGAAGATAAGCATATCTATTTCCTCAATATACCAAGGTAAGGCTCCACTATCATGCATGGTTTCTATGCTATCGCCCATCTCTCCAAAGTTTTGGATTCTATTGATAGCACATATGAATGCCTCTCATCTGTCCAGACTTTCATAGATTATCCAAATTTTTGCCTATATTTCTGGTCTTTTCCTAATAAAATCTGTGGTTTTCTGACAAAGCACTGAGGATTTAAGTCTCTAAATAATGACGGAGATTTGAGTTTCAGTCTTCATATCATCCAGAAAACGCATGCTACTGCAAAACATGCTATTTATCACCTTTCTAAGTTTATAAGAGCAGTAATTAAAATGTGTCCCTATTTTTGGGCCTCTGTTCCCCAGCTGTTTTTGGCTTTGTCCAGATTTCATGCGTTAAGAAGTTGCCGGATGTATATCTCAATAAAAACTCCACTTGGTGTCCATGGACTGCATTGTGTCAATATGTGCTACCGTTCTATCAAATGATAAGTAGAGTGCAATACAAAGGGATGGATATACAATGTGTATCTATAGCACCCATACAATAATGATGATTCTCACATCAAGAATACCGAGTCCTCTATATCATCACTTGTTGTGCAATGAAATTCTACAGGGCCATATAAATGATATGTTGGCTGCGGTTGTGCAGAGGTTAGCATTGTTGCCTCACAACAAGAGGTTCTCCTGTTCAGTTCTCAGCTGGAGCACCTTCTGTACAGAGTCTGTATGTCATCCCTGCAGTTGAGTGAGTTTTAAAAGACATGCAGATAGGTGCGTGCGTGTATGTGTGCCTTCTGTGAAGGTTGAGTGCTGGGCTGGCAACTCGACACTATAAAAACACCACTGCCAGTCAGTCTGTGGACTAGTGATCCACTGTGGTGACTCCTAGCCTGGAAAGGCCAAAAGACTTATAGATGGTAAGTTCAGGCATTGTGCTACTCAAACATATGCAGACCTAAAAACGTTTTGAGTGAATGCCTTCCACATATGTTCTAAGGTGATTCCAAATACCCACTGGAGTCCTGGGTTTTGAGGTCCTTAAAGTACCAACAAAGTATGTCTGAACTGCACTATAATGCCACTCATGTGCAAACAAGAAACATCACAGAAAATGAATTTCAACCTGCTGAAATCTTGCTTCCATTGCCCGGATATGTCTGGGCATGCAGAGCAGTGCAGTTTATCCTTGCTACAGACTGCAAGATGTTTGTAGCATGATAGATAATATGATTACTAGGAAGCATGCAGGCCTGCCATTTCTCCCAGGAACCTCAGGATCTGATACAGCAGCCCCTGCCTTAGTCAAGACATAAGCCTCAGACACAGATGATAGTGATGCCAAGAGACAGCAAGCAGCAAGCAGCAGCCACACCACACTTCCCGTTCCCTCCAAACCACTATGGGCACAGGTGAAGCTATAGAATTTACTCCAGAACTATGGGTTTATGATGATCACACAGTGACAGTACAGTGTTACACAGAACAAACATCTTGCATGCAGTGTTTTTAAATGCTGTGCTGAGCAATACATGATTGTGTCACACTATACATCAAACATCTCTACATACAACACACACAGTGAAGTGGATCATAAACATCACCATCTGCATAGATGCAAAGGAACACAATTAGACATGGCTGACATCACAACCTGGGTGGGTGACCACGTCATGGGAGGCAAATATAAGGGTCTTGTGGCAATGGATTCTCTATGTCATAGAACATGCCCTATGGCATCATGGTTTGGGTGGCAATACAAGAGAATGATAGGGAGGCATGTGTCTACTATGTAAGCTGGGGGAATGGTCCATTATGGAGTCCACTGCTGAGCAGACCTTTCCCTGGATGCCAGCAGACATTTCCATCCATGGCACAGGATGGCAAAGAGAGAGAGAGAGAATTAGTCCAGAACCCGCAAAGGAAGATCTTGCATCCTGCGTTGGCTTTCCAATAAAACCATACTATGTACATA
This sequence comes from Protopterus annectens, assembly GCF_019279795.1. Classification (NCBI taxonomy): domain Eukaryota; kingdom Metazoa; phylum Chordata; order Ceratodontiformes; family Protopteridae; genus Protopterus; species Protopterus annectens. The sequence goes on along the minus strand of NC_056728.1, from coordinate 696,679,955 downwards.
AGCCCTCTGCACACAGACGACACAGCTGTACAGAGTAGTGATAGTGGAACTTGCTACACTCTACAGATAGTAGGATGTGACAATGTGTGCAACCATAGTCCTCCAGAAACCTTGCAAAGCATCATACTTGGACTCCATGGCCTCATGAAGTTTTTGGTGATGCTAGGTGACATTCACATTTAAGCCACACACCAAATCAATCACTTCTGTATCAGCATGGGTGGCAACAGACTGTCAAAAATAACCAAAAAAGTAAAGCAACCTAGCTAATCCAAACAAGTAACCACAAGAAATGCAAGGAACAGTTAAGTCAACCCACCAGAATCAACCAATAGCATCTAGGGTAAAAATAAATCCAAAGTCTAAAAAGAAAAAAAACATTTCTTAGTTAAGCTCTTTCATTCTAATGTAATCTGGACTTTATCAGAACTAATATAAATGCAAGGACATACTCTGCTTAAATACTCTCACAGTTCAATTGATTAACTAAGCAATGATTAGCATAAAAGGAAAATTAATACTAAAAACAAAACAATATTTCAAAAAATCCAAACATCCCTGTGCAATAGTTGATTAAAAACAAAAAATTCATAAAACAAATTGTTACAAATTCATAATTTTGATGCTCTTATTTTAAGACCGTTAGTTATGGAAATAACATCATTTAGACCTGGGAACACACTGGTATTCAACCTACTCTGCCACATCAACTTCCCGCTATAGGGATGACTAATACTTTTTCTAATACAAGAAAATAAAACCTAGTATTATTATTACATTCTGACTTGTGTTTAAAAAGAGCACTGTTGCCATTTTGTTTCCCAGTGTCATAGTAATGTTCATAGATTCCACTTTTAATTGAATGCTCAGTTTTGTCAACATAATGGGTATAACAAAAGTCACAGTAAGTGAGGTAGACTACTCCCTTACTGCTGCAATCATAGTGTCCCCTGGTCTTAAAGTCATAATTAATTGACCTAAGAGTTAGAGTAGTACCCTGGCGAATAAATTTACAAAAAAGAACTGATACCACATTTATTCATACCAGTGTTAGCCTTATTAGATGGTGGTCTCCCCATCAGGATTCTAAACATTCTTTTAAATTGGATTGCCGTTTGTGTGTAAAACCTGGTTTCCTACACAAACGCTTACTACAAGTATCATAATTAGTACATTTCCAGTTGTCTGTCAAAATCTTCTTAATTTAATTACTCCCATTGCCATATCTGATAGCCATATTTAGTTCATAGTCATCAGAATCACCTGCTTTGGTGTGTCTAACTCCCATTATTCACACCGTCAGAACCAGTGCCTAATAGGGGTCCAAAAATCTTATTGCTTCTTTTGCATAGCACCTCACCTTTAAGCTCTTTCAATAAATACTCCAGGTACCCCCTTTCTAAAAACATGGTCATAAGTTTCTCAATTTCTATCAAAAATTGTCCATCATTAGAGGTTAACCTGGATATTCTAATAATTTGACCGTTAACCAGGCCTCTTTTCTGAAACATTTGGTGGTTGCTATCAAAATGTAAAAATTATTAAAAATGGTGGATTTCCTAAAAAGCTGAGACCAAAACACATGAAACAACTTGTTCTTTCTTATGGTAACATCCAAATAGCCTATGTTATCCATATATAATATTTAAATGTCAACCATAAAAATGAGGTGGTAGATACCAAGTCCACAAAATCATAAAGCTGTTCATTTGTGCCTTTCCATAATAAAATATGAACCCAACAAGAACGTAATTCAGCCACCAAGTTTATTAGAACAAACTGCACGACAGGCTCACCAATAACCTAGGTTTCGTCTAGTGCTTAGACGAAACCTAGGTTATTGGTGAGCCTGTCGTGCAGTTTGTTCTAATAAACTTGGTGGCTGAATTACGTTCTTGTTGGGTTCATCGTTTCAACTTCATTTTTGTGATCCATAATAAAATATATCATCCAAATATCAAAAGAAAGCAATCACATTCCATATGTCCAGATTTAAAAATTATGTTTTGTTCCCAATGCCATAATATCATATTGGCATAAAAAGGGCACAAGCCACCCCCTTAGCCACACCCTTACTATGTTTAAAATATTCACCTACTAAAATAAATAATTATTTTTAAAACTATTTCAATAAAATCACAAAGAATACTAATTTCTTGATTAGAAAGGGACTGCATGGCACTGCAGGCTTCTCTGAATCAATTTACTTCAATTTCATGGGGGTACATGAAAAAAGGTCCACAATATCGGGTCTATATTATAACATCGAAGTCTGAAAACTTTGAATGTTATAATATCGAACCATTTCCATTGAAACACCATAACAGCGAACACTCAGAATATCAATTTTTTTCCCAGGGAAAAAAATCCGCTGTTCCGACACACACACATACACACAACACAAGCACACCAAAATAAATAATCTACACACATTCACTTCACTAAACCCTACACTAAAGCATACATACACTACTAGCTATCCACTTACCTTCACCCAACCCTAACCTTAAGGTCCGTAACTACCGCACACTCACCTTACCCTCTCCGTAACCCTAAAGTCCCTATTGCACACTCACCTTACCCGCTCCCTAACCCTAAGGTCCCTATCGCACACTCACCTTCGCTCGCACACTTACCTTAACCTGGTCCATAACCTTCGCTCCACAGTCGAGGAAATAGCAAAGCTGCAGAAAGAGCCCACCAAATACTTTCCCTAGGAAAGTATTCGATATTCTGCAGCTTCACTATTTTCAGCATTCAATGGAAAATGTTTGATATTATAACATTCAAAGTTTTCAGGCTTCGATGTTATAATATAGACCCCACAATATCAATGGCAGCTAAAATCTAATCATCATTATATGTGTCCTGCTTAATACTCTTCAAAAAGTCCTGGGAATCTTTTAAAATATATGGACAAGCATTAAACATTTTTTTAAGATCATATTGATTTATAGGGTAAGGGATGTGTCTTAGAACTGGAGGCAGCCACTACAGGATTCATAGGAGGATCGACTAAACATTTGTGCATTTTTGGGGTGCCAACAATGGCAGGTGTAACTGGGAAGCCTACTTTACGAAAATGATGAAGTCTGTTATCGATAATATCTTGATCAAGTAAATCCTGAAGGAAGACATCAATTTTATCATAAGCTCTATTGACTTCATTAATAGAAACCCTGACATATTTGCACTCATTATCAATAAACCAAGCATTTTGCTGGTATATTCAATGGTGTCCATTATAACAATCCTACCTCCTTTGTCAGGTTTCATATATCTCACCTCCCTGCTGACAGAAAGTTATTTTAATAATTCCTTTGCAATAGAGTCAAATTTGAGGTTTTACCAGAGAATCTCTCCTTATATCCCTTTCACAATTTTTTTCATATAATGAAAGGGCAGGGTGCAAAACAGGATTAAAAGTGCTCGTTCTAGAAACATTTGCAATTCTATGGTCAGTGACATTGCGCTCTCCAAAACAATTTTAAATTAACTTTATGTACAAACAACTTAAGATCAATAAGTAATTTTTCAATAATGCTTCAAGCTTTAGGCACAAAGTAAAGCCCTTGCTAAAAAGTTGCAAGTGTCTTTCAGCGAATGTCCATATGACTGTAATTATAAGTTTTAAAGCCAACAAAATCTAAAATGAGTGGTATATGATGTACATAGAGCAAAAAAGGGACTTCAAAATTACCATCATTAAAAAAACTCTAGAGAATCAGTCAAAGCATAACTAATAGATAGCTGTCCTCTGTTGGTGGACATTAATTACAATGCCAACTCTCTTCCCTCATCAGCTGATTCTTCACCCATCTGTTTTGTGATCTATTGTAATTTGTTAGGGATGGTATTTGCATCTGGAATTTCTGTGATATCCTGTTGGATTGGCACAGTGGAGGAAAATTCTCCATGTCTAAGAAATTAGTATCACTTCCAGCAACAACCCCCAAGGTGTCATCCATTTCATCAAATCTATTAGTATTATTTGGACAACCCTCATGTGTATCAAGCTGATTGGCAAAAATTGTAGGTTTAGGATATGCAATACCCTTGTTATACTCATTTTCATCTCTTGCCAATTTCTTTCCTTTCCTTTACTTAACTTCATCAATAGTACCTTCAACATGTTGCAAAATGTCCTTATAATGAGACCATTTGACATCAAATCATAAATCATTTTTGAGAGAGACATATATCTCTTCTATATTCTTAGTTAATTCAGCCATAGTTTTCTCATTGTGGTGAATAATCAAACACATCAATTGACAGTCACATTAATCAAACAAAAAAATAAGTTGCTGATAAACTTTGGAACCATTTGAAACCCTGATAGGGAGCTTCAAAGATGTAGCCCCATAGGTACTCTTTTGCTAGCAATACATTTTTTCAAATACAAATTATCAAGTTGCAGGCTAGCAATACATGCTTTCAAATACAAATTATTGAGTTGCAGTGGTTCCTCGCATTTCTTGTTGTTACCTGGCAACAGACTGTGCCTGATTAATAGCCCTGCACACCTGCTAATTGAGCCTTAACACCTCCCAACTATACAGATTTTCACAGAATCTACATATTTTTGCTTCATATTTTGATCCATTGTTCATAAAATTATGGTTTTATAACAAATTAGTGGCAAATCATTAAAGATTGAAGTTAGAAAAGAATGACAGACATTTGAGTTTCAGACTTCATACTCTTCAGAAAATAAATGCCAGTGCAAACCCTGTTATGCTATCAACTTTATAAGTTTGTAAGAGCAATATTTAAAAATTGGCCCCATTTTTGGGCCTTTGTCCCACTTTTATTTATGGCTTTATCCAGATTTCTTGCTGTAAGAGATTGAGGGGTATGTTGCTTATCAGAAACTGGCTCTGACATGTGATGGTGTGGGGACCCCTGCTAGACTGCCATGTGTTGGATTTACCCACATTAGATACAGTGTACTTGACTGCTGTTGCAGCCATATGTGAGCTGTACTGCTATTCTCAGTAATGGGGAACCATCCCCTCAGTGGGAATGCTGACAGTTATACTCTACAACCTGTACCTCAGATGTGAGTACGATCATACCTTTACCATGAATAATGTGTGAAGGACCCAGCAGAAGGGAGAAGGACAGTGAGTGTGTGTACCATCTGACTGTGACTCAATCTGTGTCTTAACAGCATTGTAAGACCCTACATAGGTGCTAACATCAGCATATTGCTCTGACCCAACTTGAGTATGTATCACAGTAGCAATGTTCCAGCCTGTGAATATGCATGGCAGAAAAGAGTGAATTTGACAGAAAAGAGTCAATCTTACTATCCAAGTTACATGTGAGGGCCTGTGATGTGTATGCAAATAGCCATACAGGACATGCAGATATAGAACAGATACATACCTCTGCTGCCATTCCTGTGTGTCTGCAGTCCTGGCACACCTATAACAAACATATACATTGGTAAATGGAGCCTGCACATGCCCATTTTTGCACAGCTTCCCTACACACATTCAGTATGGTTACTAATCTGGTGCATCACCCTCTAAGGCATGTAAGTGTTGGCCACTCCAGACCCTGTGTCCACTCCTCTAGTTATCATAGCTTACCATTTATCATCTGAATTCAGATCACGCCACTGAAGTGGTAGATTATAATAGGTGTAATCGGTTAACTGCCCATGGTCTTTGATGCTACAGTGGCCCTTGGCTGGTTACGTAACTCCCCAAAGTCGTTTTCTTTTTTTTTTTTTTTTTTTCTTAAACTCAAAACCTTTCTTAATTTAAACCCAACCCAACCTTATACTTGCATAGCACTGGCAAGACCACAGTGCACAAATTATCAGTACAACTCAGACTTGAATTTATGCAGTATTATTCCAAAGTTAGTACGTGTGTCCTAGATGTTTGAACTTGTCGTGCTTATTAGTCATTCTGGGCAGGGGTGTTGTTTTTGCCTTTTAAACACCCCTCATTTATCTGTGTGTGTGTGTATGTGTGTGTGTGTGTGTGTGAGTGTGTGAGTGTGTGTGTCCATGCGCGCGCATGTGCACATGTGTATGAGCGTGTGTTGCACAACCTCCATTGCAGCAGTTTACCTGGATTACACAACCTCCATTGCCATTTGGATTGCAAAGTTTCCATTGCATTGTCACCTGGATTGCACAATGCCTCCATTTCCCTAGATTTGTTAAGAAATAAGTCAATAAATCTAGTTGACCATATGGTTAGGCATTACATTTTCCTAATTTTATCACTCAGAAAATTCATATTTATAGCCCATCACTTTTTAACTCTATTTGTTAGTTAATCAGGTAAATCAACTTTTGTGCAACCCAGGAGAACTGTCTGTTTAAGTGACTTTCTCAGACTCACCCAGAAGGCAAATGGAGATAGAAAGACTCAAAGGCTGCAGCCTTAACTTCAGAAGCAGTTCACTAAGATCTTAGAGCTTTGGTGCTCAACACTAACTGCCAGACCTCTATTAACGTCTTCATTTTCTGGTAAATCCCTGAAGATTACAGCTAGTCAATAATTCTAGTCATTAGAGTTTCGTTGCTTTTGTTATTGATGAGGCAGGTTGACACAAAACCTGTAGTTCTGTTAATTTTTTAAATGAATTAGAGCGGTCTGCTTCTTCTCTGTCTCCAGTTTTGCAGAACATATCCGATTTTATTTCATAGTTATGCCTGCCCCCTTAACTTTTTTATTTAGTAAATCAGTCAGGATTACTGTCAGGTAGTAATGGTGCTTATTTGACTTTCATAGTACTAATTGTTCTAAAACTACATGTCCATGAAACTCCTGTTGTTCTGTTAACTTTTTAAAATGAGTTAGAGCTGTCACATACTTAAGGGTTTCATCAGTTAATTGACAGCTTCTTGTAGGCAAAAATGAAGTGTTTCAGGCCTTGCACTTTAATTTCCCTACTATGTGACTATAAGCAAGTCACTTAACAAAAATGTGGTCCTGGGTCACCTCTGTGAAGGAACAATTTGTCTAATGGGTTTACTTGTTAATAAATGGGTAAAGTAAAATAATATTTTAAAATTTGTATCATTTTGGGCAATTATCTTTGCATTATTTTTGTCTTTATTCAGAATTTTTGAACAAATAAGCAGAAAAATATTTTGGAATGTACTTGTACAATTTGGGCTTTTTTTCCAGGTGTTGCCAATTGTATTCACTAAATAATGAGAGACATGGATTTCAGACTTTGTATTTTTCTTAAAATACCTGCTAATTCAAAGCGTCTTATTCCAACAACTTAAGGAAGTAAGAAAAATAATGTATATAAAATCTGTTACTCATTTTGTATCTTCATCCCTGATTCCTAAGCTTACGAATTTAAGAGGGTTGGGGCATTACAGGGGGCTGCACCTTATGATTTTGACAGCAGCAAGCTGAGATAAATTTCTGGGCTATTATGTATAAATGTATTCTTTCACTTTATCTCATGCAGCTGTCTGAGATGAGTAGTCATACAGGAGGCTATAACTGATGGTTGTGCGTGTGTGTGTGTGTGTGTGTGTGTGTGTGTGTGTGTGTGCATATATATAGATAGATATATATATAGATATATTATATATATACAGGATGTAGATATCAACAGGCTCTGTTTTTTTCTTCCTATTACTGTCCCTTGTAAAATGTGTACTTTCTGATAAATGTTGAGGGCTACAGTCAGTAAATAGAGACAAATGTGAGTTTTGGACTTCATATGCTTCAGAAATTGTATACTAATGCAAAATTGTAATGCTATCAATTTTCTAGGTATATAAGACCAATATTAACAATCTCTTCCTGATTCTGGGTCTTTGTCTCTGATTCATGAGCTTAGATAAAGGAGGGTATTAGGATGCAATGGGTTGCACTGTGCCATTTCACAACAGTGAGATTTGAAGTCTATGAGTTTAATGGCAGTGTTTGCTCTATAAATACAGTTTTAATTTAGCTTTTTTTTTTTTTTTTTTTTTTTTTGCAGGCACTGTGCTGTGTTTCAGCTACTGGATGTAGATGAGTAGGGCTGTTAACTATTAATATTCTGCTTCCTGCATTGCAGGGTTTGATTCCTTCAACGTTTGTCTACTGTGTGAGTTTTACAAAGTAATTTCACCAGACAGTGCACCAGTGCTAACCCTGGAAAAGAACACTTGTGTCCAGTGTGCAGTCCCAGACTATTAATGAATACAGTATACATTTGTGTTTTGAATTCCTGAACCCTTCACATAGCAGCTAATTTGTCTTTCTGCATATGCTATTTGAATTTGAAACCCAGCATGTTTCTTGTAATTTAATGAGAGACATATATTTTCACTAAATGTGAGTATCAAGGGAAGAAAAGTTTATTGTTTCTCATGCTAAGTCTGTTTTCAATGTGAGAGCTTTTTATTTTGTTTTGTTTAGAAAATGGCCTTCATTGTTTTAGTTGTGACATTTGAAAAATGATTTTTTAAAGAAATCCATATCTGTGTGATATTTACAAAAGTAAAGAAGAAATAAGTATGCACATTGACTGGTTTGAAAAGTGTTTTATGGTAATTGGAATAAGACAGCCAAGTAATGCTATATTATTATGGCTGTTGGCACACCGGTTCATTACCCCTCATAGGTCCTCATTTGACTACCATCCAGCTATGTTGACTCTGGAGCCATAGTCTGCAATATTAAAGCATCATCAGCCATTCAGGTTGGTCAGACCTGTACTGAGTGATGTCAAAGACGGAATATCTGTTCTTGATGATAGGAAGATAGGAGGTAAAAGATGCCTTGACAGAGGCATATATTAATTTGATTATCATCAACACAGATGGCTTGCCTTACCTAAGTGTCCTGCAAGCATGTAAGTCCCCTTCCACACACACAAAAAAACAGTATGTTTGTATGTAGTAATATTTCTGATTTTTGTTTGACTTCTGGGATGTTGAACAAAGGCTACTGCAGCATCTATATTGTCCTTAATTTTGTTGTTTTGTTCATTGTACTGAAGAATGAATTAATTCATTAATAGGTATAGCTTATGTGATATAGACTAAACATATTGCACTTAAGTACTATATTTTGTAGTACGTACACAGCCTGCAGCTGCTGTGAAGGGGTTTGAATGTTGATCAGAACAGATTGATAGTCACTATCCATTATACAGTTATTGTTGCTTATCACAGTGTCTGTGATACAGTCTTCTCTATAACATTGCTTTGTTAAAGACTTCTGTACTTAGAAACTGTTACTGTGTCTGGTGGTTAGTGCAGAGGACTGAGCCTCAGTCTTGTTAATGTGCTGCTTCTTGTGCCAAGGGTTTAGGGTTTGAATCTTTCCACATTCATTTATGTACACAGTGCATTGTGCAGTCAGCCAGACACTGCTTTGGTGCAATTGGGAGTTAGGGCAAGGCTCCTTAATGGTTGCCTGGACTATATGCCTATTAACTATTTATGAACCTATGGTTGTTCTTTTGCCAACCATTCCCTGTTGCATAGCTGATCTAGTTTAGGAAATTTTAATGCAATATCAGCAGCATACCAGTTTTTAATGCAATATTTATTTTTCAAGGGTAGCAGGCAGAGCATTTTTAAACAAACCACTGAAATGCAAAGTTGTTTACCAGATGCAACATCTGCATTATAATAACTCTCTTCAATGTGGAATTACTCAGGTGATATTTAGATGATTTTTATTTTTGCAGGTATTTCCAAGATAGTATAGTATTTGACAGTGACATTATTTTCCAAGCTGTAACTCTTTTTTTAGTCATTCAGAGCAGTGTACCTAATACAGTCTGTTTTCTCCAACAGATACCAAGATATGTTATATGGGCTACTCTGGGAGCTGTATCTGTACTTTTCCTGCCACTTGTTTATATGTCAGGACGTTGATGGATACTGTGAGTTATCACATGGCTATTCAGTTGTGAGGCTGTGGCTCCATATCACACTTTTGCCATCTTTCACTTAGACAGAGCTGGGGCTTACTCTTGAGGTTGTGGTCACATTTCTAAGTTTCTGCTATTTCACCCATGTATGTGGGACTGTGGCTTTGTTGTAAGACACATATCCCAGCTTCTGCTATATTGCATATAAATTTAGTGCTGGAGCATAAATGTAAGGTTCTGGGCATATTTCCAAGGTTCTGCTATCATGCATGTAAATGTGGGAGTGTAGTTTTGCAGAGAAGTCTATGTTTCACACATACCTGCATGCGGAAGGCTGTTGTCTCCCATTTGCCTTTCAGCATGGATAGCTGAAAGAGGATAATACATCTCTTACATCTCTAGTCAATTTTTATTCACTATCTTTGTAAAAGAATTGGAAAGCTATTGGGTTAATGCCATACCACCCAATATGCAGATAATCTGAACATTGTCCTGTTGTATAATTTTACTGCAGGTGCTGAGGTTGAATTGCATGCATGTTTGCATTATATGCAAAAATGGCTTTTCAAATCAAGTGCAGCTTATTAGCTCTGTCAAAGCTAACTCAATGGAATTTCTTTCTAAATGGCTTCATAGTATTTCCAGTATGGGTCCACACAGTTCTACATCAGTACCTGTGCTCACTCTCAACATTCATTTTCTCAGCAAGTTCCAGCTGTGGAAGTCGGAGCTACAAAAGAAGATAATGGCATCCTTAACGATCAACTAAAATCGGACTCTGACAGAGCCTCTACTGCCAGAAGCACCAACCAAAGTCTAGGAAACCTTTGCAAAGTTACTGTATGTTTATTTAGCTGAGCTGAACTGCTCCAAATTCTTATATCCAGTCATTCATACTTTATTCAGTACATCCATTAATTTGCTTCTCAACCACACAGCTACAAAAAAATGGAGCAATATTATAATCATTTCATATGTTTTGAAGTTGATCATAATGACATAATTCACCACTGCATGTCTTTGCATTAATTTACAGATATAACGAACTGGGGAGTACCCTGAATCCACACAGCTGTGTTTTGTACATGATACTATACCCAAACAACTGCCCTCTCTCTGTGTAATGTTATGAGTTGGAGGCTCGGTCAATGAGATTTCACTGCAGACTCTAATAAACCTTTTCACTTTCCACCAAATACTGTAATAATGGCCAGTTGGAAACAAACATCATGCAATTTCAAAAATGTACTCTACAGGCAGGAAATTAAAAAAAAAATTCAGTTTATTGAGCACTGTTGAAATACCCTAATAGACTGGTCACATGTTTTTAAAAACAGTAAAACTAAAATGCTTAAAATACTGCATCAGCTAAAGTTTTGTACTAACTAGCAGCATTGTTGATGACGTCTTTAATTTTACAATGCTCTTGATACTATTCTTTAAGACCTGGTCACTGCTCTGCATCAGTTCTTATAATCTTCTGAAAAAGGGACATTGCATTTGGAAATTAAGGCTTGATGCATAGCAGCTACCCCGTCTTAGCATGTTAGTATCAAAGTATTCTAAAACACTAAATCAGTCCATTATGTTATTCAAGGAGCTGTATACATAAATAACTTCTTTTCTGAAATAAGTTTCTTCTGAATGTGAAAACAAAAACAATCTGCAAGTTATGAATTTTTGCAACTTTTTGCTTTCGGAGTACATTTTTTTTAATTAAAATTATTTACTTGCTAATGTATGTATGTTGAGACTATCTGTCTTCATCTGCAAAAGTTGTAACTAACTTTTATTTTACAAGTTCAGTTTAAAAATGTATTCAAAAGACATTTGCTTACAAATTGAAAATGTCCCTTGCTATTAATTGATATAGACCACACTGTCATTGACATCATCCTGTCTTTATTTTCCCAGACCTCCAACTTACACTCTAGCAGTCTGTCAAAGGAAGTTCCTAGGCCTGTAGTCCAGGAGACCATTTAGGAGCCTAGCCCAAATTATCTGTTGGTTCCAAACACTATCTAGTTAAATGACTGGCTCAATATCAGAGAGTAGACAAATGAGGACTAAAGGCATCAAACCCTGTACCAGGTGAATTACAGCTTACAGCCTGAACACGCTGACCCCACCTGCCAGATGTTCCTTTTTTATTTCTTTGTACACCAGCTTTATCTTCTTGAATGATCCCTTGACTTCTCCATGTTGCTTTTCACAGAATATTCCCTGTGATTCAAAAACCCACATAGCATAGTCATAGTATATCTTTCACAGGTAAGATTCTTTGCACTGTGCAGCCAGAGGATGATTATCAATCCATTAGGTGGAAATTCACAACCTATTCCACTGCTAATTAAAAAACACCACCTGCAAAAATCACAGGGCTTGCAATGAAAGAGGAAATCATGCAGCTGTGGCTAGAAGGGACATAAGGGCTCTAGATGAGCAAAAAGAACGTATGTGCCTCAGCTCATGAACGTCTGCTATGTTATGACAATACAGGAAGACTAACAAGATGCATTAAAGTGCCTACTGCAATGTATAAATCTGTTTTTGACCACAAAATGAGGTGGACATGGATACATAAGACAATAGGAAAAAGGGGCCAGCATGCAGAGCATGCAAGTGACACACATAAGGTAGGAATGAGAGTCAGGAGAGATGGGAGGGGCATTACTGTTTTTGGACAAGTGTCCATTTTTGATTGTATAAGAGATGGAATGATAAGGAAGGAAGGAAGGAAGGAAGGAAGGAAGGAAGGAAGGAAGGAAAAGGTGTCTTGAAAAGGTGATGTTCACAAGCAGTAACACGCATGAACATAAACGCTACACAAAAGCAGGCAGGGGAGGTATAGACACTGTGGTTTCAGAGGGGCAGTGGAATTACAGACACATTGAAAATGAAAGGGCACTGGTGATGGGGAGAACTGACCAATAAACAGGGGAGGGTAGTGATGCACAAGGAAGGGAAATGGCTTTCTGCATCAGACTGCCTCAGCAATACTCAGTGAGAGTTCAGTCAGCACCCTGACTACCGTCCCTACTGGGCCATGTCTTAGATGGTGATAGCAGAGTCAGACAACAATGTGACTCTGATAGCTACATTCAGACCTTTCCTAGGCAGCTGATGCAGGCTTTCAGATGGTCTAGGCCCCCTTTATCTCCATTAATGTCCTGCAGGTGACATAGTGATCAACAGTGGCAGTGCCACTTGAGGAAAGAATGGTGCTCCCATCAGGTGAGGAACACCAGATGCAGCAGGGCTAAGGGTGGTAATGGCAAGGTATAATTGGCCACATGGCCTGGTTGCCTTGTACTGTTTATGATTCTATATATTCATGTGTGTATATGACATGCAAACAAGTGTGTGTGTGTGTGTGTGTGTGTGTGTGTGTGTGTGTGTGTGTGTGTGTGTGTGTGTGTGTGTGCATGTTGTGTATATCTCTTATTAAATCTTCTAGAAGTTATAGAGGCACAAAAGTAATGTTGCCTATGATACTTTGCATAGAACAGCTAGACAAATTAGACATCATGTTTACAGAACAAATTTGAGGAACTTGTCTGAATAAAACAACATCACAATAAATGCAAAACTTTCATATCAACATGTACATTTATTTTACTTAAACTTTCGCTCATACTATATCTGCAAAATCTGAAGTCATCCTGACTTTTTTCAATTCCATTACCATCTCCATGTATATTTTTGACAAGAGAATGACATTATTTGTATTGTTAAACTTTAGCGATTTCACTTTTATGTTGATTATATGAAACATGCTTTCCAGGTTTCAGAAGCCATGATGCTAGCAGAGAAGCTGTTCAAGTGAAAGGAACAGCATAGAAGCTGAAAGAGTGCTTAGTCTGTAGGAGAGATAAGACTATCAAATGTCTGAGAGTGTATGGATTTAAGAGGAACAGTTTTAATAGTAGCTATTTAAGGAATTTTAGGATTGTCTGAGATCTGTATGTCTTAGTCTAGTTCCATAATATGATGCTAATAAAAAATACTTACGATGGATGTGGGCCAAGTAGATGGAAGTGAGGGGAATGCAAGGAAAAATGAAATCGTTCGTTTAAGTATATGGAGAATTAATAGCAGAGGGATTCAGGTAGTGTAGTGGGGCAAGAAACTCTGATATGTTCATGAAAACCAAGGGGGAAATAATGTTGTAATGGGTATGATGGGGGTAATTATAGGCAGATTGATAACTTGTGTGGGTGGGATACAGAGTGAAAAAGACAAGAGGTAAGTGGCCTGAGGCTAGAAGGATTTACTTAGAAGTGCCTTCAGAAGGAGAGATAAGAAGGGGGAGTATGGTAGAAGAGGGAAGAATAAGTACACATTATAGCTGGAAGGTTGTGCTCTGGAAAATAGTGTAATAGAACTATAAACCAAGTAGAGGAGACAACTTTTAAAAAGTAAGACAGGTATAGTATGTGACCTTTTTGAGAAAAAAGGTACCATATGAAAAATTAAGAGATGCAGAAAGCTAAGGATCGGGGAGTGGGTTAAAATGCAAGTGACAAAACTATATATGTGAAAGCAAAAGAATCATGGGACAGTAAGCAGAGAAGGACATTTCACAAATGATTGGCTGCCAAATACATGTCTTGGCTTATCAAATTTGACATTAGGCCTTCATTTCTCAGTAAAGAAGTTCAGCACTTTCCGAAACACACTGGTATAAAGCATATTTTCTTCTCTCAGTATCAGTTTGCAAAGCACAATAAATTGAACACTGAAGTAAAGTATCCTCTAAACTAAGAATATATGTAGAATGAACGGACTCTAGAAATACAGTCAATTATTCATTTTATTGAAATTCAAAGCTTTAGGTTTGATAAACTGCCGAAAAATTACTAATACAATTTCTAAAAAAATGCAACATAACCCCAAACCAAGTCTTAAACACAAACAAAAACAAAAAGGCCTCAAATGGGCTGCAATCAGGTAATTTCCGGTACACCTTAGTTAAGTCCTTTTGCCATATACAGACTTCATTTAAATGCTTTGGAAGTCTATGCATGCCAAAAGTGCTTAATTGAGGTGTACCTGATTAATAAAGATTTGTATTATTTTTTAAGCTTTTTTTGTTCCTATTGTAAAATATCTCACATTCTTTGAGCTTGGTGAAAAATATGCGTGTTACATTTTTATTAAGTTAGCAAAGGTCAAGGATGCAGACAAATACACATTGCCACAGTTGTTCTGTGACCAGCAGGATATAATACAGACTCTCAATGCTACATTTTCTCTTTGCGTAATGAGGACATTATACTGAAGGTATAAACAAAAAGCACCAAAGAGAATCCAAGGAACATGACTGGAGAAAAGGCTTACTACAAAGGATATTGATCACAGACTCAGTATTTTCATAACCCAGCTAATTGTACCCATTAGCTAAATGATTATGGAAACCATAGCTCTCAACCTCCCATCTCCAAAATGAGGATCACTGTCTCTCATAATGTGGAACAACTTGGCAAAATATGGAACACTTGCTAGCCGCTAACTGACAACTATATCTTGGAAGATCACAGGAAGGTTAAAATGTGCTACTTTTAACTTATAAAAAGTTATTTTGCTGATTTGATTTGAGTCAAGTCTTTTTACCATGGAGATCAGTAAAAAAAAAATCCTACCACTGAATGTATGACAGACCCTTTTGATGTGGAACTTTGAGGAACATGCACTTTTTAAGACCCATAATGAGGAACATTCCTCGTAATGAAGTACATTTGAGAGGTCTGATGGAAACACTCCAGATTGCAACCTTACTTCGCAGTATTGCTATCCTAATGTTATTTCTTGCCTGCATGACTAGTTAAACTTAAAAGAGTAGGTGTCTGAAGCAACAAGGTTAGGAGCATAAGCTGCATAGCATGCCAGTGGCCTGGGACATGGATAGACAACATCAGCATGCCAGTGATTCAAGAATAGTCATGACCAGCATAAGCTTCTTTTTCTGCTAATTCAAAGCACTTTTTTCTGACGCTAGAAGCCAAGATGGACAGGTTCATCGCATCTTCAGAAGCAATTTGGAAGGAGATGGAAATGGCTAATATAAACCATTCCAAGAATATAAGAGTCCTCCATTTAGAAGTCAATAAGTTTAAAATACAATCTGCCACCATCCTAGCAGGACAAGACCACAGATATGTAGCTCTCTTATGGAATTAGAAGAAAGAACAGGAAAAAGAACATTAATCTCAGTAGGCTTCTGGAAAAGGTTCATAGGTAAGTACTAGGCTAAGTTGCTCTTGTGGTCCATTTTCAGTCTAGCCAATTTCCATTCAAAGGAGAGAATTGAACCCTGTACCTTGTGCCTGTGTGATAAACACTTTAACCATTATGCAAACCCACAACCTTGAATTATATCACTTCAGATGGGACTTGAAGCTACAATGCCTGGCTTATGAGGCCAGGGCCTTATCTGTTAGGCATATGGGACCTGACAAAATGTCTGTAAACTGGATTTGAACCCTGCTTTATCCAGTGTCTTTCTCTAAGCGTCACTTAAACCTTATGCCACATAGATAGTTCAGCAGGAGGAAACAGAATGCATGTCATTTGAAAGAAGCTACTGGCTCAGAGAATTAAATTTCTTGAGGCTGCTATATTGATAGAAGAAACCCTACATAGGTTTCATTCTGGCAAACAGGTTCACCACAGAACAGCTATAATAAGTGATACTTTATTATGAAATCTCTGTTTTAAAAGAAATAATCATTTTGGCTTTACACAAGGAGCATTAAATATTCTGTGACTTTCCAGTGGCCACATGGAAAAGACAACATGGATTATTTTGTGTTATACAGCTCTGTCAGGCACATATATGGATACTTAGGTTTCTCTACCTTGTATATTTCAGAATTCTATTTCTGTACAAGTTTAAGACCTCTGTTGAAGAATACAATGGAGAGATACCTGCATATGGGTCAGAAATTCAGTATTCATTACATTATTGTGGGAGTAAAGACTAAGGAACAGGGCTCCACCTTCATTTTCTAGGAAAAGGAATGCCACTGGAGCTATTCCCATCATTTTGATGCTGGATGAATACCAAGGACAAGATGGCATTAATAATACTGTCTCTATCACTGACTATCTGTGTGTCTAAAGCAGAATGAAGGTTACGCACAGCTTACAAGATAGTAAGACAAGGCATACTGTGATGTCATACATATGCTGCTAAATTAATAATAGCTTCATTTTGATAAGCAAGGTTCTCTGTATGAGGACATAAGAATATTTCACAGACATTAACCTTTCCAATATCATTGTGTTGACGTAATATATATGGTAACTGTGAAAGAGTGGTATCATGTCACTCTTAAAACAGTCTGACCCTGTTATGGAGATAGATTATTTATCTAATGTGCTAAAAATGATATTGAAGTTCTTATGCCCCAAATAAACTACTGAAAGTATATCACTTCCATAAGTGTCTGTTACTGAATTTTGCAAAGATGAGTGTGTTATTCATGTAATTTCTGTTAGTTTGATATCATTTGTTAATGAGGAAGGCAGGGAAATCTTTCATTGAATTACAATGGTTTTTCTATATATTCTTTCACTGATTAGAAACTCAAAAGTCTGTCAGACATTTAGTAAAAATTCTGGAACAAGGGTAAAAAAGGTTGCCATTTACGACAGTATGTAGTGCAGGTTTCATACAGCTTGTGGCATGCACATTACCCCTGTGTGTCATGTGCTATGGATCTATGTGCACATGATCACATAACAATTACAAGTTTAGGTACACAAGATGCCAGGGAATTTGTCCAGTCCAATACTTTTATTCTAAGTTCAAGTTTGTGTCTAGTCTTGATGACTCAAACATTTTACTTCCTTTTTTATTACTAACTTGAGTACTATTTATGAACAGTTGTTTCCCCTCTGAGAGTCACATTTCTGATTTCCTTTGTTTTACTTTGGCATATTATACAGTTAGAGAACAGTAAGAGCAATTGAAGTAATGGTTTCTGCAGCTTCTTTTTTTCCTGTCTATCTGTCTATCTATCTATCTATCTATCTATCTATCTATCTATCTATCTATCTATCTATATATCAATCTATCTGTCTGTCTATCTCTCTCTCTAGGTACATATATGTTTTATATAGACAGATAGATAGATAAATACCAAAAGATCATGGCACCCCAAAACAGTGTAACACTGTTGCATTAGTTCAAAACAACACATTTCATGCAAAAGTAAACTGGTTTCTGTTTACCACATAGCTTCATGAGTACAATCTGGGAAAATTAATACTGCACTCAGTTTAAATGCAAGCTAATCAACTGACTGGAAATACAAAAGCAAAAAAATTAGGAAATGAAAATGAAATAATTAATAAATACGGAGAATGTGAATAAATATAAAAAAAATAAACATAGATATGATTCAATTTTATATGCATTTAATCAAGCCATAAGAAATGCATCTAATACCTCAGTGTGAATCACTAAATCCAGGCATAACTAGTGCCAATGTTAACACTATCCAGCTCTCCTCTTATTTAGCAGATGCATTGGGTCTATATTATCATTTTGACAGGGCTGTTCATCGAACGCCCTTACGTCAACACATGTACACCGAAATACCTAAATGTCGAACGGCCACAAAAGGGAAAAAAATCACTGGGCCAACAAAAAAACAAAACAATCAACAGACACAATAAAGTGGGGGGCTTCACCGACCACACACCCCCATACTTAAATATACTAACTCCAAGATCGCACTACAGTGGAATAAATGGCAAATTTCCAACAATGCCCCGCAATTTTTTTCCCTGGGGAAAAATCAGTTTTGTGGCCATTCAACATTTAGGTATTTCGGTGTACGTGTCAACATACGGGCATTTGGTGATCAGCCCTTTCCACATGGTAATGTAGACCCAATGCATCAGCTGTCTGAAAACTCAGAATAACTATATAAATCCCAATAAAATAAAATTAAGCTACAGGATGCATTAATACATGTTTAGAAAGCACACTGCATACTTTCTTAAATCGTATGTCACTGACATTTGCAGATACAAGTTCTTTTAAAGCCCTTTTAGTTTGTCTAATATATGAGCCTTCACAGGTGCATTGAACTAAATAAACAACTGAAGCACTCAAGTAATTAAATGGTTCATTGCAAAGGTACCCATGGAGCTTCAAGTGTTAAAGAATGTAGTATTGACTCATCAAGTCTTTAGCACCTTTTTATATATATTTAGTTAACACCTATAGCACCTTACAATATCCAGACCTTTTGGTCTGGCTTCTCTAACCAAGTGGCTTATCAGCTAATAATAGTATTAGAAAGGGCAAGGAGTCATTAACAAAATGACACTATGATTGTTAATATGCAATGTCCTATAGTAAACAAATTGATCACTGCTTTTCATTTATTATTCATATTTTCATATTTCTGTTTATATGTTTAAAACTGAGAGATCTACAAGCTATTGAGGGGTATGGTATGAAATGCATTGATGGGAGACAGGAAAATTCATTATCAATGTCTACATTGCTATTGTGAAATACAGATATTTTTTGATTGGTGCTGATAAGTATATTCTTTATTGCAATTGGTTAATAACAAATGGGTTCACCAACTGAGAATAAGCCAATTTACTAGCTGCCCCATCATATGAGTGTGTGTCTTGTCTTATGCTCTTAGCTATAAGTAAAAGTAAAAGACATTTTTTGGTTATTGCCTTATGGGGGCTTTAGTGATGACGAACCTTTGGTCTAGTTTTTGTTTAGTGAAGATTCATACTTTACAGTTAATGATGACCTCGTTAGAGGCCTGACTAATCAGCTACGTATTTTTATTTGTTTTCATTGTGTGTGTGATTTAGTATATAAAAGGGTTGTTGTTTTCTGCTTAAGGACTGTTTTTAGCCTAAGGATAGTTGTGGCAATGTGGATGCTGTATTTATATATGCATTATTTTTTAGTGATCCTGGCCTGAATAGGTCATGAATATTTAATAATGGACACACCCTGCTGATAGGTTAACTAAGGAGGTTATATATTTTTAAGCAATATGATTCGCTTATCCCTCCTAGCATTTTTGTTTGGCTTTGATGCATGTATTCACTGGCACGATTGGTTAGTATCAGCTAAAAACCACCAATAGCAGATGATACCTTACCTTCCTCTTGGCTTCAGTGAGAATTTCCGAAGCAAAAGCAGAAACTCTTTTTAGCTTCTGTCCAAGATTTTCCTCAGTTATAAATATTATAACATAATTCCTTATATTATCGAACACCAGTGATAATAATATTTTGCCCTGTCTACAGGATACTTGATCTTTCGGCAAGTTCCATTATTTTGATGGTGCATCATATATGTTTTAATAACTGCAATCACTGGATGGATATGTTGTTCTTATTACTTATTTATGTTTATGCATTGACCAAAGATGAAACGCTACCAAAAATTAATGTAATGCATTCCTTTTTCTATCATAATCAAGTAAGGGCAGAGTCTTTAATTTGAAAGACCTATTTCGTAGCTATACATCTTTGAAACGTGAATGGAATTTATGTTTGTTATAAATGATTAAGCTTTCTAAAATGTATTTACTACATTGTGGTTATTGTTCTTTATGTTGAGCAGTCCAATAGTTTAAAAAAAAACTATTATTCAACTATGGTTATCGAATAGCTAAATGTCTTGAAAGTTAAACAAGCATTCTGAGTGGTGCATCAGACTTTTATGGCCTTTTACGATTGGACATAAGCAATAAAAAATTAACATATATCTAGCACCAGATCTTTAGTTGTGGAGCCATTTTAAATCAATGTGATAGGTCACAAGCAGCTGCTTTGATAAGATCATTGGATATGTTAAAACCAATAAGAAACGTGATTTAATGAACCTGTATGATGTTTATGATTGGTCAGATGCAAATTATTCTTTGATATTACGATTTCCATTGGCTACTTGTTTTTTTAAAAAATGTAAGCATTAGTCCTAAATTTTACGCTCTGAAGAAGGCTAGTTGCCGAAAGCACTTATCGGATTTGAAAGGACTTATTTTATTGTTTTATTTTATCTGTTGTTCTACATTACAACTTTGTTTTTTACCTACAATTTCATATTGGAATTTTTGCCGTGGTGGTTTACCGAAGGTTTATTCCGCTTGGGATGGCTAAGGCCAATTTTCTAACCTAAATGAAACAGTTTAATTGCAGCTTAGAAAGGAAAATTGGTTAAATTTAAAATGGCCAGCAAGGGCATCTATCCTAGTACTTACCTATGAACCTATGAACATATGAGAGAGAGAGAGAGTCATGTATCACGGGGACTAGCCTTTCTCTGGAACAGGCTTCCCATTCATGTGAAGTAGAGTTCCTCCCTAACCCAATTCAAGTGTAACTTGGACAGCTGGATGGGGAACAGGAAATTCATCCCTGGTTTGGCATATGTGTCTCTAATGGACAGAATGGCCTGCAAATGGCTCATCTCTGAGGCCCCTGCTTGTAAATGTTTCAACTACCAAGTCCCTGATAACACTAATCAAGGGTACCAGAACTTGTCATAGATTTGGGATGCATGGCTGGGATTAAAAAGGCCCTTGTGGTTGTTAGTCTAATAGACACTTATGAACCTATTAACATAGTGTAATACATTATAGTATTTATGGAAAGAGTACAAGTGCACTGAATATCAACTCTGTAAAGAATACCTATTAGAGATAACACTGCTATTTGTACAACTTAATAGCTTTTATTGTTTCCAAGACAATTACATTAGTTTATCTTAGGCTTTTGAAGTAGATTTTTCAGAAACTGCTCTGGAATGCAAGGGTGTATGTGGGTTACTAGAGATGAAACATTCCACATCTCATAGATGTTAATAAGTTAAGGACCTAGTCACAAAAGTACATTTCCCAGCATTCTTAGAGCCATTCAGACTGCAGAAAAAATATTAGAATGTCTGGAATTGCACTTGCTTTTCAGGAAGACACCAAAGCTGAAATGGTTAACAGCACACCTCAATGCTTATGCATTACTTAGTCAATAATTGTATTACCTGAACCATGTGTTAAAACAGGTCTACTTCACATCACCTAAATCTCATTTGACTGACTTTAATTTGACTGAGACCAAATCACCTAATTTTCAAAATACTGAAAACTCATTTGACTGAATCTCATTTCACCATTTTAAACCATGGACATACACACAACACTAATGACTACCTCTTTCAAGAATGTAAAAACTACTTACTTGACCTCTTAACAGAAACCAGACAATATAAAACCAAACTAGGTGGGGGGGGGAGCTCCATTCCCCACACCCCCCTAACTATATATACTAACTCCAGGATCGCACTACAGTGAGGAAAAGGGCATATACCTTTTACTTGCCTTACAGCACTCTACACACTACCACTACTGCTGGGAACAGACAAACATCTGCCATATTACTTTAGATATTTCCCATAAAAAGAGAAATACCCACATTTAGAAACACTACAACACTACTTTCTACATGACTATAGGTATTCTGACAGTCAGCACTGTAAGTTACAGAAATTCTTTTTATCACAAACAAGTCACAGATTAAAAACCCATGTCATGTCTATGGCTTACAATTCAGTGAAATGAGATTCAGTCAAATGAGTTTTCAGTATTTTGAAAATTAGCTGAAAATGAAATTCAGTCAAATAAGATTTAGGTGATGTGAAGTAGACCCATTAAAACAGACTTCATACTTCACCCCCTCCTTTTTATACAGTAACAGTTCACTTCTTTCCATATCTGATACCTTATTCATCGTCCTAGCAACTGACTCAAAATTCTATCCCCTGTGTTTAAATCTACGAGCTAAATCTTTAGACAACCAATGATAAGTTTTTCCTTTAGCACAAATAAACTGTTCTTTTAGGATATGTGTAGCCACATGTCTGGGATTATGTCTTTTAGGTGTAAAAACCTATTTTTAGTGAGGGACATTCTATAGATAGCAGTACTAAGTATACCATGAATTGACAGTTAATTGTATGTGAAAATATTAATTATAAACAACTGCAGTTGTACTGAAAATCTGATATTTAAATAATTAAGAAAGTCATTGAAAACTGTGATCTCTGTCATACCATCCAGCAGTCATCAAGCTAACAATGTCACATATTAAACACAGGTAAATATTTGCTGGTTTCCCCATTGCAAATGTACTTGTGCTAAAAATATAAATAAATAAATGAATTAATTAATAAATAAACAAATCATCATAAATGGTTTCAAAGCCCTGGAGATTGTTTATCTCCTTCCTGACAGGTCATAATTGATTAGTATGGCAGTGTGTCTGTGCTTTAAGGAGTTAAATAGTAGTAGAAATCAGCTTCTTGAACAAGGATCTGAACATGCAGTAAATATGTTAGCTCCTCTAACTTCTGGAAGTCCTTAAAAGGCTGACATGCCCCATTCAGAGTGCAAAAAAGGCCATTTTGACTTCATTGTTTATCCAGTGTGCTGTTTGGCTTCTCACTATTCTGCATATGACTACACAGTAAATTTCCTGCAGAGGTAGCCGGATACAGAGCAAGTTCTTGGCAGCAGACTTACCAAGTATTTGTTTAGTAATACAACCCCTGTCACAAGCAATCATTTTGTGGATGAAGTATAGTGACCTGTTTTGGATCAATGAGCCTGCAAACTACATATGTACTAGAGTGCCTGAATTAAGAGAGGGTACTTCAGTTATTGTGGAGTGTAAGTCTACCTGGTCTGTTTGTGCGAAGCAGCTTGAGGACAGAATGTTAATTTGCTGCTACACTTGATCTTTGAGGTGTTATGGCAGCTGAAGTCTGCGTTAACACACATAGTTAATCATGCTGTTTCAGCTGAATTACACCAAAGTATGACTCTCGAGTGAAACTGTCTGAACACCACAGATATGCATATTTACAGGATATGAAATGGTGCACACTGCTTTACTGTATGTTTTTAGTAGCTTATTAAGGCTCAGGCAGTGATTTTATTACACAACAGCATTCTTATGCGTGTATCACAAAATGATTCATGCTTTAAAAATAAACTAGTTTGACAATGTGAGCCAATTGCCTGTCTTCTGAGACAGGTAAAAAATAAATGAAGGACTCTGATTCTTTGGCATATAGCAGCAGCAGTAATATAATTACACAATAACACCATACCTCTCAACCTCCAGATCAGAGAATCAGGGACAAAGGACATAAAATCAGGGACATTCAGGGAAGGCTAATTAACATAAGATATGCATATTTAAATAAGTGCATTAATGGACAATCCCACCCATTCATTCAATTACACAAACACAGGGCATCATATTAAGCACTTTTTATTAGAGACTAATATACATTGACACGTCAAAATAGAGGGTTATTCATATTTTTCAGAAAACTGTATAAAATTAAAGTAAAGTAAGACATGCTCAGCTCACCCCCCCCCCCTTCACACATACCCTTAAAGACCAGTGCTTATATGGAACTGAAGCAATACATGGAATAAGGCCAGTACATTCAGTCTACTGATTCACCTTCAGCATCTTGGCAGGCAGCATACGTTTCTGCAGTTGATGCCGTGGAGGAATGTTCTTTGTTATAAGCAGCTGTTGCTTTACCTGTTGCTTCCAGCATGTCCTTAGGATGTTTTACACAGTAACAGTCATTGTCCTCGTTCATCTTTATTGCTAATAAATAGTTTAATGTTTTTGGGCCAAGTGACTGTCTGAGCTCAGTTTTTACTTTTTGAACCATGCTGAAGGCCCGCTCTGCTTCACTGTTTGACTGCGGCAAACAGAGAACACTTCTCATTAACTTTTGAAAAGTTGAGGGGTCTTGTACTGGAGAGCTCCCAAGCACCATCGACCAGTACTTTAAAAAATTAGATGTGTTAGCGAAGGTAAAAGTAGGGGTAGTAAATCTAATTTTGAGAGAGATTTTTGCATGATCGGAAAGAAATCGGGGTTCAATATTGAAAGTATTTTTAAATTTAGATAGAGGGTCTGAAATTAGAAAGAAGTCTAGACGTGACCAGGATTTGTGGCAATTAGAATAGAAAGTATATAGATTTTCTTTGGTCGAGATATTACTAAAAGTAATAGTGTCTATAAGATTAAAATCTGAGATAAGTTCCTCTAGGGCTATAGAAGCTTGGAAGTTATAAGAGGAAGAGTTGCTGGTGCGGTCTAAGCTAGGATCTATTACAGCATTCCAGTCCCCACCTACTATGAACAAGTAGTTTGGAAATGAGTTTAGTATATTGTAAATTTCTAAAATAAAAGTTTGTTGTTGAGAGCATGGTCCATATAGATTCAAGAAAATAACTGGTTTGGAGGAGTCTGGGAGCATAGAAGTGAAGTAACACCATCTACCGTTTATATCAGATTTAAACTCGTTAATAGCTTCCTGGAATTGTTTCTTAATTATAATGGCCACACCCTTCGAATTTGTGCTATCACCTGCACTTATTATAGACCTAATCCATTTTCTATTTTTTTCTTTCTCCCAATCATCTTTAGACAGGTGTGTTTCCTGGAGAAAACAGATACTAGCCTGGGATTTAAAAACAAGGTGGAGTAGCAGGTTTTTTTTAGCAGTACTTTGTAAGCCTTTGATATTCCAAGAGTCAACAGACCAACACATGCAGGTTAATACTAAACAGGGTATAAGGAAACATTATATATTTGGAATCTTAATATTAGATATGAATAGATTAATGAGTGTTGAAAAGAATCTGCACTATAATTGCAATAGAAAAAAAGGGAGTTGGAGAACCACATCTGACCTGTGCCTGTAAAAAGTTTAAATGTAGAGGAAAAAGTAGCAAAGTACTCCTTCTGACACACCCCGGTGCCTACCCACCCGAACCCCTTAGGTGAAGAAGTACAAAACCAAACAAAAAATAAACCTAACAATTCTATACATATGTACAAAGAAAATCTCATCCAAAAGATTATCAAACTAGATCCCTACTACAGTGCACATACAGCATCCATATATGAAAAATAATCCTACTAGTATGTCAAATAACTATGACATAATGTAAATAAACATACATATGTAAGCCTGTTCGCTTAATCTTAATGCATATGAAAAATGAAGATCTATGGATTCCATATAGAACAGACTTAATACAAATAATAACAATTCTTATGGAATCACAAACATAACAGGTACACTGTAAAATTGGTACACCACTAAAGCCTTATGAAGCTTATCGTATACAAGAACATGTTACTAGTGACTATAACAGTATAACAGAAGTTGTAGAAGTTTAAGGAGCTGAACAGTATGAATATTTGTGATATTGTTGGACAAAAAGGTATTTACATTGATCAGACTCTGATAACAGAACTAATTTAAATCTAAGAATCTTGTTATATTACTGTGCCCCTCCCTCCCAACTGTGTTTAACATTTACTAGGTATAAGGACTTCTGATTGAAATTTAAATGGTCTTTATATCCCCTTCTCAACTGTTTACTGCATGTTTAGTTATATCATTAAATTATTTTTACAGCCTTATGTCTGACTCTGTGGCCACCTTGCCCCTGTTGGCATCTTACACATAAATATTCCTTTAATTCCCAACTCTGAATATATATTTATATATCTGTAGACTACAGCCAATTCAGTAAAACAGGAAGACAGTGTAGTAATATGTGTAAGTGCTATCACACAGGCTTCTTTAGATGTATGTGACCAAATACTGGTTACTACAGATGAACAAAGTTTGGTATAATTATGTTTTTATCTAGATAATCTTTCTGTAACATCCTGCTGCAGTTATACTAAATATCTTTTCATGACATCTGCTATGTTGCTAGCTGTATTGTGTATGCTTAGCGTGTGTTAGTTTAATTGTTTAAGCATTTTAAATACATACTTTATGCATCATGGAGAAAGGGAGGTTAAACAGACCATAATAATCCCCGCTTAGCGTAACTAAAGTGGCCCTAATACAAAAACTGTTTTTTATGCTAAAATGTGTAAGCAGGACCCTTAACAATAATTTACTAAATAATAAAGATATATTAAATAAAATTAATAACATGCTATCGGATCTGGACATCAATCTTATAAAGTCCCAAATTCCTCTAGACATCCAATGGGCGGCTTGCAAAGCTGAAATGAGAGGTTTTTTGATTAATAAAGCTTCCTTTCTTAAAAAACTCAACATAAAAAAAGAAAATATTTTGTCCTTAAAACTTTCATCCTTAGAA
The DNA here is from genome assembly GCF_019279795.1 of Protopterus annectens. Taxonomy (NCBI): domain Eukaryota; kingdom Metazoa; phylum Chordata; order Ceratodontiformes; family Protopteridae; genus Protopterus; species Protopterus annectens. The sequence continues at coordinate 696,652,890 of NC_056728.1, read as the reverse complement.
AAAAATCAGAGACTATCCCCAGACCCAAAAACTGACGAACTGATCAATATAACACGTAAAGATTTATTTGAACTCCACTCACAAAATTATTCCTTGCAGGAACAAAAATTTATAGCAACATATTCTGAATGGGCACAAATTCCCTCAAGAACTTTGGCAAGAATACTAAAAAACAATAACGGTGCTCCTAGAATATCCACCCTTCAATACCAAGGGAAAATCTACAAATCAGATTCTGAAATAATACATTTATTTTATGAATTATTTTCAGATATTTATAGTAGAAATGAACGCAACACTCTCAAACCTCAGATGGAGTCTTTCCTTAACTCCATTAATTTCCCCTCTCTTAAAGCTAACCAAGTCTCCCTCTTATCTGCCCCACTCGACATTCAAGAAATCCAAAACATCATAAATAACCTCAAAACAGGCAAATCTCCGGGCCCTGATGGCTTTACCACTAACTTCTTCAAAGCTTTTTGCCCAAAAATCTCCTCTATTCTATTGAAAGACTTTAACTTTATTATAAAGAAGGGTATTACTGACCTCCATTGGAACAACTCAAAAACTATCTTATTATTAAAAAACAAACAAGACAAAGCAGACCCACACAATTATAGACCAATCTCGTTAATAAACATTGACATTAAAATTTTTGCTGCTATTTTAGCTAATAGACTACAAAAGATACTCCCATCCTTAATATCCCCTGACCAAGCTGGTTTTATGAGCAATAGACACACATGGGACAATACCTTAACCTTGGATTCCCTAATACAATTTACAGAAAAAGAAAAAAAACAATATACGCCCTAACTCTGGATGCATCCAAAGCTTTTGACAGAGTTAATTGGGACTTTTTGTTTGCTACCCTGTCTCATTTCAATGTACCTAAAACCTTCTCGGATATGATCAGAATACTCTATACAAACTCTCACACATACCTATACATAAACAAACAGAGATCCAGTCCAATATTGATCACCAATGGAACAAGGCAGGGGTGCCCACTTTCACCCTTTCTTTTTAACATTTTTATTGAGCTCTTTTTTTATATATTACCCAAAATACACACCACACTATTCCTAAAATCCTAAATACTCACGTTGCATTATCGGCTTTTGCAGATGATCTAAATCTATACTTTCAATTTCCCAATTCAGATCTACCCAAAATTTTAAATGCCATCAGGAACTTCTCTATTGCCTCAGAATACCAAATTAATAACAAAAAATCACATATTTTCCCAATCAATCCTAATGCCCACAAATTTTTCTATTTTCCTGAGTCTTCTTTCCAAATAACATATAACCTTAAATATCTAGGTATTCACTTTGAACATAACCAAGCTTCCATGCTTCAAAATAACCTACTAAAAACATGGTCTAGTATACATCAAGATCTACAAAGATGGAAACTTCTGAATTTAGCATTCTTGTCCAAAGTAGCAATAGTGAAAATGAATGTCCTACCCAGACTTCTATATCAATTCAATGCTTCTGATATGTTAGTCCCTAATAATTTTTTTTTCTCCAAAATTAACAAAGACTTAGCTAAGTTCATCTGGTTCCCTAAGTCAGTCAGGATCTCTTACTCCAAATTAATCTACCCTAAGGAGAAAGGTGGGCTAGGCCTTCCAAACTTTCAACTGTACTACAAGATTATCTGCTCTAATAGAGTCTGCTCTATCTCAAATTTTAACAGCAAAACCCATACCCACTCTCCATCCTGGTTAAAAATTTGGTATCACCATATTATCTCTAACAAAATTAACCCACAGGCTATCCCCTTTTTATCCACTACTTCTATGAACAACTGTAAACTAGCTCATTCCCTGAAACATAAAATCAGGCTTTTCCAAAACCTTATTAAAGACATCAAACTTGAAAATATTCTACCCCTTCTCCAACCATTACATCATAATCCAAATCTCAAGATCAATAATGAAATGCTTGACCTCACTAAATTCCCTCTCATCAAGGATCTTAATATATGGGATATCCTCAAATATAGGTCTAAAACCCTTGCCGAGCTACGGTTAATTCTTGGGACCAATAACAAATACACAGTTATTCTCCGACAATTAAGAGAGATTATACTTGCACAACCTTTCAATCTCTCTCCCAATCTTCAGGAAATCAACAAATTAGGCGAAATTATTTCTGTAATCTCGAGCACTAAAAAACAATTTCATCCTCTTACAAACTATTGAATACCTTGCTATACAATTCGAATTGTCTCTTCTCCAACTATTGGAATAACCTTGGCTCTCCTATTACAGAGGATCAAAAACTCTTAGCCATAAAATCTACTTTAGAACTCTCCCTCTTTAAGAAACTCTTATATACCCAAATGATGCTGAACAATAACTCTTACTACACTCCTGTAACACTTAATAAATTTAACCCCAACTTATCCCCCTCATGCACTTGTTGTCCCTATCTGAGAGCGGATCTATTACACATTATGTGGTACTGCAACCACTCTCACAAACTCTGGTGCTCTCTAAAAGTCCATCTGCAAAAAATGGGTTATTATACCTCCACACTTTCATGGGAAACAGCCATTCTACATATTCCTACCTCTAAATTGTCTAAATTACAACTCCACATTTTAATTATTCTTTGTTCACTTATTAAACTATACACAACTAATAACTGGATGGATCGCACCAGACTTTGTTGGAAAGGTTTCAAAGAGATGGCTTACAAACACATTTCAGCTCATAAATTCATTATAAAGGGTCCCAATAAGAGAGCCTATTTTAGTAAATTATGGAAACATCTTATAGATTTAATCCTAAGCGAATAATTCCCTATTCATGCATTTAGTGCAATACGTATCCTTACTCCTGTTAATTAATGGAGATCCACTGTCAACTCAATTAATTTTATTTCTCCTACTTCCCGTAATACCTCTGTAGAGGATTGGTAGCTTATTATTTTGTAAATATTGTATATAAATGTTTTTGGTTAGATTGATTACAATGCTTTCCTTTCTTTTTTTTCCTTCCTTTTATGTACCACTGTTAAATTGTTTTTATACTCACAACATCCTGTGATAATTCAACGTTTTATTTTAATGTTCATAATTGCAATGTTTTCTATTTTTCTGTATGCATTGTTTCATATTATGAAAAATAAAAGAAACATTTGAAAAAAAAAAAAAAAATTAGATGTGTCACATCCATATGACCAATCAGTCATCTGATATACTGAAAACTCATCTATCAATTTGCGTCGCTCCACTCGTGAACTACAAAAACCGAGACGAGTGCCAATATCTGCTATAATAGTTGAAGAAAGCTGCAGTTTCATAGCTGGATCCAATAAACTGGCCCATGTTCTGCAGCAGGGGATCTTTTGCAGGGAAATACTTTTTCATTTTTAATAGCACTGCAGAGTAAACTTGTTTGGCTCTCTTGAATAGTTTCTGCACCACTGTAGTACCCCTGATATCATCCGAATTTTCATCCAAATATGTTTTGGCATCAGGATTAATATGAATTTCGCCGTCTTCTAAGATATTATTCTGAATTTCAAGAAGTGCATCAATACTACTTATATTGCCCAAAAACTGCTTTGCAATTGGTGGTTTCAGTACCCTACTAGTATATGCCTGCAGTACTTTCTGGATCTCAGTATGCAATGTAAGCAATTTGCTTTCCCTGCTTTGCATTTGCATATTGAAGTTATGCAGTGGTTCAATGGCATACTGCAGGAAAAAGAATGCCAGCTTGATATCATGGCTCTGCAGTCTCTCAGCTATTAGATCCACTTTAACAGACCGTGGTTCATATGACAAAAAGTATGATCTCAGGGCGGGCCACAAGACAAGCATTCTTTTTATGACTTTTGCCAAACTCAGCCGTCGAGTGGGGGCATATCTGATAATTTTGAGAGGTTCAATATCCACAAACAGTGCACACTCCTTCAGCTTCTGCTGACACTGTGCACTGCTGGAAAAGTGACAATAAATGTCAGATATCAGTTCCTCTACAGGTACAGCATTGTCTTTACACCAGATTTAATACATAAATAAGCAATGTGGCACAAACAGCCCATGTTAAAAATATGTGGATTAACCTTTTTTAATCTGGATAGCACCAAATTCCCCTTACCAATCATGGATGCAGCATTGTCTGATGAATAAGCCACCATTAAACAGTCATAAATGGCTTGGCCAGTTCCACTGATACAAGCAGGCATATCAAGGAATCTTACAACATTTTTACCAGTGGCATGGTAAAAAAAAAAACAATTAAAATCACAAGCAACTTGTCATCCCCCATACCTGTACTTTGGTTGAGGTACAAACAGTATGGCACTTTCTGCCAAATTTGTGCAACATCCTGCTGATACTCTGGCCCAATTACATCTCTTAAAATGCAAGCAGCCTTTGTTGGTACACCGGTCATTTTTTGTACCATCTCCGGATCCATATAGTACCTCTTCATGTACTTCAGGAAATGATCCCCAGTCGTAAATGGCAAGTTGTGTTCAGCAAGTATGCCCATAAAGGCTACTTCAGCCTCCAACACTTCAGCATTGGTTTGCTGAGTGACAAACATTTCTGTCACCTTCATCCCAGTCGAATGCTTGGTGCTCATCTTGTGCTTCTCAGTGTCCACATGATGCTGCAAATCATTCCTCCCTCCATGTCTGACATTAATATTAGTAGCACCTGTCTTGCAAAATGTATAGCCTGGACCACGCCTGACCTTCCAGCTACTTTGGAATGTGGTCATTCGCTTCTTCTTTTCAGAGGCAGCATCTTCAGAGAAGAAAAAAGGGGGGGTGTAATTAGAAGGCTTCAAGGTAATTCACAGGTGTGCTGTGATGCTACACTTTTACTTACAGTAAACAAAGCTGGTATGATGGCAAACAGTAGTCAAAACAATTCTTACCCTTCTGAGTTGCTGCACTATAACAGTGTAATAAACTTTGCGTTGCACCACCGTCCACTGTGGCTTGTACCATGCTGTTATGTGATTCAGCCATGCATTTGCTTCTGAAGAAAATTAATGATTCAGATACAATATGAGAATGCAATCCAGGAACCCTCTAAACGTGTGTGCAACTCAGTAAGACTGAATAATATGCAGTACCATACATAGCCAAAATGAGAGTAAGCCTTATTGCAAACCAATAATGCATCCAGGAAAAACCTCATTCAAAGTAACTCATAATGCATCTAAGAAAAACCTTATTATTGCAAATTATTCATAACATAACCAGGAAAATATTATTACTGCAAATTTATATTTTTATTTATTTATTTAACATTTGTTAATTGGGAAAGTCCGACTTGGAGTGAAGCCAATTTTCAGCAGAGGCCCAGGGAGAAATGCTCCAGACACATGTCTTTGAACGTGGGAGGAAACTGGAACACCCAGAGGAAACCCACACAAACACAGAATGGACATGCAGACTCCACCAGAAGACATTCCAGCTGAGAATCGGACCAGAGAACCTCTTGCTGTGTGGCGACAACTCTACCGCTGCACCACTGCACCGTCCATGTGAATGTATGACTCTATGCATCCAAATGACTCTGTGCATCCAAGTAAAAGCTCATTACTGCAAATAATTCATAATGCACCCAAGGTAATTGTTGCAATTTGCAAATGATTCATGTCTAAGAAAATGCTTATTGCAAATGATACATGACAGACCAAAAAGAAAGCTCATTATTGCAAATGATTCATAATGCACCTAGAAAGTGCATATTGAGTTTTATTTATGAATTCCAGATCATATGAGCGAGTTACACTTCTGCATATTTTCAGATACACCAGTTTCACAAATAAATAAATAAAATCATCATAAAATGTTTATAAGATACACAGCAATGTGAACACACATTTCGATCAGCAATGGAACTGTATACCATCTGGCATACCTCAATTTCTCAGATACACAGGCACTTCACCACTATGAAATATTCACATAGTAACAAAATACTTTTTCCTTTTGTTCTGATAGTAGTAGGCCATAGTCTCTTAACATGCAACTAAGGCTATAATTTCACTTTTTAACATGCCGTCATAATGAAGCCCCCTCGGTACATGCATATTTTTTTTTATTTATACTTTGCCACCTCTTCCAGTACAGTGCTTTGCAGTGATCTATTTACATCTCCTAGAACTGCTCAGCCCATTATAGTCTGCTGCTACAAAGCTCTCATGTAACCCATATTCTCTCCACTAGCAACTGTTCTTCCACCTTTCTCAGCAGCCTTTAGCAGCATTCCCTCGTAACTATAATATGTTACAGAGCTCGACCATCTCTTCTCATGTTTATACTATAATCACTTTCATAACTGCTCTGATACTACTTTATTTTGATGATTGTACTTCCAGACTAGTACTATATCTCCTGTACTGACATTGACTGGGTCTGGAAAAGATTATGTATCATTAGACATGTTATATTCTTTATAGTCATCTGCTTTCAGACCTACAATGTTAGCAAGACTACTCTAATCTCTGACAACTCAATATACTTGCACAGTCATGACTCAAAGAAGGTCACTTAGTACCAGACTCTATCCTGGCAACTAATATGCATAATGATTATGTAGACAACCAGCCTTGGATGAGATACTTTTCCATCTTGTGACATGTGTGTGTGTGTGTGTGTGTGTGTGTGTGTAGAAGGCATACAATCACATTTTCATCAAGATATTATCCAAGCAATTTAGAACAAAGAGATTAAAAAGCAGTTTGTGTACTGCTTTTTCTTGTGTTATTGCCTTTTCACAGTGTCTTGCATAAAATCTTATACTGTAGAACTCGCTGAGATAGCATATTTGTATTTTATGCATGACTTGCAGACAGTTCTAATTTGAGTGTTAACCAGATGGGTGAGCTGGTCCCTGGATACATTTTAGCTGCAGCCTGTTACAACACCCCTTCTGGAACTGCATTCTACAAATCAACAACACAGTCAGCAGCAAAATATTTTCCCCTTGCACAACAGTTTTCTGTCTTTTATGGAAAATAATCAGGTACAAATGAATAAGTTAGTGACAACCAGCTACAGCAAATTATAATCCTCTCCATTCTTGGGTCCTAACAAGATCAGGAGGCTAGATAACAGAAAAACGTATTCCCACTAATACGGAAAAGGAGACAGCTTGCTTGGATACTATCAGAGCTCTCAAAATTGCCTAGAAACCCACAGCATACACTGCGGTCCTGTCCCAAGGTCCACAAATGCTCAGCTATTATAATAAATTAAGAAATGGACACACTAGTATCACCATTATCCACAACTTGTACATCTTGGAAGGAAATGCTGCAATTCACTCATGGAAAGAGGGAAAACCAAATACTGACTCTGAACTACTACAAACTCTAATCTTTCTTAACTGACAAGATAGTTATACAACACAATTTATTCAACTGCTCATGAACGAAAACCAAATACTGACTTTAAACTACTACAAACTCTAGTCTTTCTTAACTGACAAGATAGTCATGCTAGAACACAATTTATTCAACATTAGCTATTAATAAGTAATGCTAAACTTAACTCCCATCTACAGTACACCCTTGCCCTGCACTTCAGTTAGAGCAGTTCACTTACCTGTAAAATAAAGTAGTGTAAGAAATAAAATCCTCGATTGCACTCATGTCATGAACCAGAAAACTTCAGACCTTCTGTTCTGGGAACAATTATGAACCCACCGCAACAAGCTGCTGCTAAATTCCCTTTCAAGATCGGATCCCCACCATGGCCATGACTCAATATAGTTCAGTTGCACCAAGGCTGTTTGTCTCTCCCTCATTCGATTTTCTCTCGACTGACTGATCTCCTCTCTCCTAAGTAGCTCCCTCCAATGTGGGCTCTTGCCATGCCGAATTGCTGATGCTGCCTTCTTGATATGCGGACTGTATGGACCTAATTGAGCACTTCATCCATACCAGGTCCACTGTAGCTGCTTCTGCACAACAGGAAATGAAGCATGCAAAACGTGCAATAAAGCAATGCTCTGGCTGAAATGTCTACAGCCAGAACACAGCATTCTTTTCTGTAGATCTCGGGTGTATTTGCACCCAAATCAGGCACTCGGGAAAGCAAGCTTATTTAAGCTTAAAAATGGGTGCTCCCAGTTAATTCGGGATGATTGAGAGCAATGACACACACCCTCGCCTGCCTTATTTCTTAACTATATAATAGGCTGGGCTTGATGTGGTAATTGGAGGCATGAGTGATGAGTTTAAAAATGAAGGAGTTGTGCGAGTAACTCCAGAACAGAGTAAGAGCATGTTAGTATGACACAAAAAACAAAACACATTGTTTTTCAGCACTGACAGTCCTGAAGGGTGCTGAAGGAATTCTCCTACTGATGAAAGTAGGATGCACAAAACCCTGAGATAATTCTCACAGACAGACATGAAAGTTGTCGTCTCAATACCGTAGAGGTATAAACACCTATGATCAAGGTGATTAGAGTTTATTTAGTATCTTTGGTACCTGTTGGAGCTGTCATGAGAAAGGGATGAGTAATGAGGCTTTACCTGCGCACTTCTCTTTTGGGGAGGGGAAGTCAAAGTTAACATGATGGAGGTGGGAATCCACAGTTCAGAAGGCTGTTGGCTTAGGCATACAAACAGGTTTAGGAGGCACTGCTACCCTTAGACTCAGAGCTAAAACAATCCTTTAACATGTCTCTTTGCAAGACAGTGACCTACTAATACGATTTCAGTATGTAAGGGAGATAGGGTCATGACAGACCAGACAACACCTATCTCAAATGACTATGGTACTCCCTAACCAGGTGTACATTGCTTCAGTAGCAAGCCAGGGCTGGTAACCTTCCTGATGGAGTAAAGCCAGACATAAAGTTCAAATACACAGAGGTGAGAGAGGTTCAGGGACTGTTATGCTATCATGGGAAGACCATCCCCAATTTGCATAACCAAAGTTTGCAGATTAAAAAAAAATGGCCCGAAATATAAAGTGACAGTATCCAATATATGAAAAATGGTTCACAGAATGTTACTAGACATGTGATTCTGAAAACCACTAAGGATGCTAGCCCAATTTTTTTAAATCAGTGTGCAGTTAAGTCACTTGCTCAAGGCCACACTGTAGACAAGTGCAAGCTGAGGGAATTGAAGCATGGACTACATGAAGCTGCTAGATTAGATGGGATGCTTGGTTTGATGCAAGAAAAACCTGAGAATATCTTTGAAATTTTGCACTCTAGAGGTCAGGAACAGAGTTTGCAGTCTGGATCTAACATGTACATTTAAGTAAGTGGAATGTACACACAAGAGCTGTACATATTTCACATAATAGCGTAAGGAAATAATGTGAGGAAGAGAAAGGTGCTTGACTGGTGAAGGGAAGAGTAAGGGATTAGGTAGTGTGTCCAGGGGAAAAATGTTTGCAAACTAATGTGGACTTGAGATAAACTTTAAGTTGACCATGAAATGTTGGATACAATCTGAGGTCTTTAAGATTAGTAGGGTGGGACTCCCAGAATTTGGGGCCTGGGATGGAGAAAACATGGTTAGTCCAATGAAGTCTAGTTCAAGGATGTTGAACAAGTGCACCACAGTGGTTAAGACTTATTTATTTATTTGTACTTGTTGACTGGGTAAATCCCACTTTCATCAGAGGCCCGGGGAGAAAAGCTCCACATTTAAGTTCCACATGATGTACATTATAAATTGAAGGGTAAAAACAACTATATATGAGCTTATTTACATCATTTTTAAATATTTTTTAAATATTTCATACATGAACATAGAATTTTAATGCAAAAAAGAGAAATCAATATAATTTGGCTAATTACTGAATAGAGAAATAACATACAATAACAGCTAATGCATTTATAGTATGATGGCTACAGGAAAAAGATTAAACTGGGGTGTTATTGAGTCTAGTAAAAAATTACAGACACACAAGCAGAGTGTAGCTTAAACACTAATAAGAGAGATGAAAGGGGAAATTATGGAAATGATCAAGACAAATGCACAGATGAGGAATAGTAGTTAGTGGTGGGATGTGAGAGAAGGAGGAAGAGTAAGAGTTTAGGAAATTAGTGCGAGTTTAGGAAATTAGTGCAGTATGATGAGGAGCGATAAGGTACAAAACGATTGGGAAGCAAAGTGGCTGTAAGAGTTGGAGAAAAGTAATACGAGTAAAGCTAACCAGATGAGGAGGAAAAACAGAGCCATCTTTGGCTTACATGCTGTTTAAGCAAAGTTTTGAAACTATGCGTTTTCTATCTGTTTTAACTATATGGGAATTCCAAGAGTACAGAGACTCTCCAGCTGTGTAAAATGTATTACTGATGCATAGTAAAAGTTTATTGCAAGAGCAAAGGTCTCTAGTGGGTGAATAGTGCAGTACAGTATTTTGTAATGCTGGGCATTTGTTTGGAGAGTACAATAGGCTGTGAGCAATGATTAGCTGATTGGGGAGTTCAAGCCAGTTCAACTGCTTTAATGAAAGGCAATGGTGTGTTTTAAAAGGTTGGTTGCAAATTTAGCTATTGTGTAGTAGCAGGAGGCTAGTTTAGTTTTATACAATGTTGATATTTTCAAGAATAGATGAAGCATATAATGGAAAAGGAAGGAGGTATGTCACTGCTAAGGTAATCCTTGATTGATCTGTCAGGAAATGTTTGGACCTATTGACTGAGCTGAGTTTTTGTGAGTTTTCTTGATGGAATGAAATATATGGTGATCAAATTTGAGGTTGTCATCTATTATCACTCTGAGTTGTTAGTTTGGCTTATGATTTCTATTTTTATGTTATTACCTGAAGGAACATCATTTGTGTTTCTGGTTAATGTGTTGTTCTGGAGTAAATAGCATATGTTTGTTTTGCTTTTTTTTTTTTTTTTGTTTTTTTTTTTTGGCATTAAGCAACAAGTTAACATTTTTTAGCCATATTTCAATATCAGTGAAAGATTTTTGAGTGATTTCCTGTAATTTTTGTTATGGATTGGGCAGCTCAGATAAGGGTTGAACCAGCGGCATATTACATGAGGGTGGCAAGTGCTATAGCGGTATGGAGTTTATTTTTGAAAATATTACATAGAAGAGGGCTGAGTACTGATCCTTGGGGAACACCAACAGAGACTGGTTGAAATGCTGAAAGTTTGTGTTGCCATTTAATTGCCTGCTGATGATTGCATAAGTAACTGTGAAACCAGGAGAGGGAGGGGTAAGTGAGAACTAGAGTTGCAAGTTCCGAGAGGAGCTATTGGTGGGACACTGTATCAAATGCTTTGGAAATGTCAAGGAAAAGTGAACAGACAATGTTGCCCTCATTTCTGTATTGGTGTACTATGTGAATGAAATTGAGAAAGGCGGTAGTGGTACTGTGGTTGGGCCTGAAACCATGCTGGGTGTTGGAGAGGAGGTTGTGTTTGGTTATATGTTTCATAGGAATTGTGTACGAATTTTAGTGTGGGGTGACAGAATAGCAGTAGGTCTATAGTTTGTGGAGGGATATTTCTAGATGGATGTGACATAATTTTCTATTTTTGACTGGTTAATTATAATGGGGACAGGGAAGGCTAGTGCTTCTGCACTTGTTTTGAGGAACTCAGTGGGAAGGGTATTTGCAGTTTAAGTTGTTGCTTCTAATTTGTCTAGTAATTTTTTATGGTTGATTTTGTGACAGTCTGTAAACTAAATGACAGTGTGTTGCTTTCGAGAGCAGATGGAAGTTTAGTGGGTGAAGTGAGGTGGTCACTGATTGGATAAAATGAGTGTTGAACTGAGTAACAACAGGCTGGTTACTATTTGAAGTAGAAGGACTGGGTGTAGTGGTAAGGCCATGTTGTAATAGTTTATTTAGAGATGACCAAAAAAAACTTGGTTTGGAAATTAGTGTAGTATGATTTCTTGTAAGATTTAACAAGGATCTTGGTGCGGTTTCTGAGATATCTAAAATTTTGGTAGGCATGCTGTGTTTTATTCTTATACCGTGATTTCCATACTTCATCTCTTTACAGCATGAGCTGTTTGGTCTCTTTTGTCAGCCATGACACTGTGTTAAATTTTACCCCTCTTGTCCTACCTGATGCTAACTCATTTACTACTTTTAGAAAGGTGCAACTGAAGTGAGTAACTGTTTCATCTAGGGGCATTACTCTTAATACATTCCAGTTGTAATGGGATAGGGCTGTAATAAATGTGTCTTTGTCAGATTTAGTTAAATTGCATACTTGGTTATAGATTATTTGTTCAGGTGAACCATGCTGTCTGATTACGTAGGTTGGGAGGTGGTATCTGGTAAGCAACCAGATCATTTTAGATTATGGGGTTTGTTTGTCAATATCTAGTACAGTGTGGACTGCCTGTTAGTACTTTTGTTGAATCTGGTGGTGGAGCTTATCAGATGGCGAAACCAAAGAAGTGAATAGAGTCCTTGGGGCTGCTGCTGTTTATGGACTGCCAGTCTATATTAAGGTCACCCAAGATGAAGGTTTTCTGTGGGATGTTGTCAGATATCCAATATAAGATATTTTAGACTGTGTTAATGCTATTGCCTGGTGGGTTATATACTGCTGAGATACATATAGGTTCCTTTTGGTTAATTTTGAGGTATGTAATTAGAAGTTCAGCATTATTCCATTTTGGGATATTTAGATGGGTTGGAGTTATTTCTAAGATGTTTTTACAAATAATAGCAATACCACCTGTTTTTTAAGATTTCTGTCCATTCTGAGCATGTTAAAAACTGGACTTCTTAGCTTGCAGCTAAGATAGGGGTTGTCAAAAGAATTTGGAGACAAGGAAAGGATAAGAGTGTTCTTTGAGGGGCTTTAAGTGCTGGGATCTAAAAAGCAGGTTGGCACCTTGTTGGACAGGTAGCCACTTGGCTTTATTAAGTGTCATACAATAATGCTCATTTCTAAGGGAGAGGGTAATGAAACAGCAAATAAAGTTTTAGTTTGGATGGTGAAGAAGTTCTTGTCTTGAGCACTGCTGCAACCAGTGGACATCCATATTTAATATATGCTAGTAGAATGCCTTTACCTGTGGCATTGCTGTTTGGTCTGGAGAGAAAGGGAGAAATTTTATAGGACCAAAATAGGAGGAAATTTATTTTTTTACATATTTGTTCTAGCTGAAGGTGAAAGTTCAGTGCAGGATCAAGTCACATACCAAGGTATTTGAAGTAGATGTTGATCAATGAGGTTATCAACATAGTCATGGATAAGAAATGATTGAGAGATTTTCTGCCATTTAGTGGAGGTACAGAATAGCAATGTTTTACTTTTATAAGTATTCAGAATTAGCTTTTTGTTATTAAGCCACTTCATAAAAGACAGTCAGCTTACAGTTGTTGTATGGCCATGGAGGGTAGGCTTGAGTGAAATAAGACCAGGTCATCGGCATAATGTAAGAAAGAGAGACGCAAGGGAGGTCAATTGGTAGTTTATTAATAAAAATTGAGAATAGAAGGGGTGCCACAATGGAGCCCTGACAGATTTCTCTAAGGAGAAGGGCAGAAGAAGAGATGGCGTTCTGAACTTAATAGAGAAGTATTGACTGGAATAATAATTTTTAAACAAGGGAGCTGTATTTGCACTAATTCCAGTTTTAGTTAGGTGACCTAACAGAATGTTATGGTCAACCAGATAAAAAGCTCGGGTGCAATCAATAAAGATGGCTCTAGTGAGAAAGCCTTTATCCATAGCCAGGAGGATGTTATCATTATGTGTCAAGACTTCTGTAGAAGTGCGTCTACCAACACCAAAACTCCTACCCAAAAACATGTTGTTTTGAGGATAGTAGATGATATTGGGAGATGTAATATGAGAGTTGATTATAAACCAAATGTTTCAAGGATTATACCAAATATGGGAAGAATGGAGATGGGACAAAAGTTAGTGGTATGGGATGGTGTACTTTTTTTGAGGGGGAGGGGGCTTAACAATGGCTGCTTTCCAGATAGCAGGCATGATGTTTTGAATTAAGCAGATATTATAAATGTGAAGGGTGGGGGGCAATGAAGTCCTTACAAAGGAATACAAACCATGGGAGAAGACTGTCAGGATAAGCAGGTGAGTCCATTTTAGTTCTTCTAGTAATGATACTATGTGTTTAGCTTTAATTGCTTTGAAATGAAAAGCAGGAAAATAGAGAGGAGGAGCGGGATTAGCGGAAGAGGAGGGGTCATTAGTGGAATCAGAGATGGGCAGTGTACTGAACTGGAGGCTGAAATCAGGGGCTGTGAGGTGAGAATAGGAGGAGTGGGTATTAGTTGGATTAGTATGACCTGTCAAATGTTTTGCTTCTGCCCAAAATGTTTTAGGTCAGTTGAGAAGGCATTACTGATGCTTTTTTATAATGTGACTTTCATGTCACCTGATCGCCTGTTTAGTTAGATTTCTTAGCTTAGTGTAGTGGGTTGTTTTTCCAAATTTGCCAGGCATTATACCTGAGAATAAGGAGGCATTTCAGTTTGTATGTGATGCAGTTGTTTTTTGGAAGTTTATACAGCCATGTCACTTAAGAAAAGAATAAGTCCAGAAGGTTAGAGAGAATTTATGTGAGGAGAATGTTGCAATGGTTATAGTCAATAGAAGAAAAAATAGAAGACTGATCTAATGAGGCTAGAATTGTTTTTAGTTTGAAAAAGTGGGATTGGGATTTGTTCCTTAGTGATATGAGGAAGGGAGGAATTTTGTTCATGTGATGAGAAATATTGAAGCTAATTGACAATGGTTACTAAAGAAAGGGGGACTGAATGAAAAAGTACAGTTGTGTAAGCTGAACTTACCATAACAGTAGATGTTTGAATGATCACTGCTGCAGTAGTCATAGCTATATGACTTATATCCTGCCAAGGATACAACAGCCAGCCAGCTTCCAAAGTTTCAGGGCACCTTCCATGTGTCCAAACTGTCAAGCAGCTTGAGCTGAGCTGACTAAAAGACAAGTTTGAGCACAAAGCCCTCCACAACTTTCCTGCCACCAGACAGAGGGGAGGCTGCACACTGAAAGGACAAGGCTAGGAATAACAAAAAATAAATGTCTACACCCTGAAATAAAAAATGCCCCAAAAAACAGGCGGGATGGAGGGATGGAGTGGCTATTGCATCAGTTACCATTTGAACATCTACTGTTATGGTAAGATCAACTTAGACAACTGTACTGTCTTCATTATATTGATTAGTGGTCCCAGTTATATGGGTAGATTACCACAGCTAACTATATTTGGGAGATGGTAAGAGAAGGGTCCAGGAGCCCCTGTTGAATGGTCCTAGCAAACCATGATCTAGACATACAGAAGGAATCCATCTTGTAGTGCTTTGTAAAAGTATGTACAGAGGACTAATAGCAGCTTCTAGAATACTTCTAGAATCCAAAACTTTCCAAAAATCCATAGTGGGCCTTGACCCATCCTGGAATAGATTTGTCATGGTGAGTATAACAAAGGTAATAAATTGCCTTAGATATCATCTGGAAATAGTCTGTTTTGACAAAGGTTGCCTCTTCTTCTTCCTTTACAAGAAATGAACAATTGATCTGAAGATCTGAAAGATTTTGTTATGTCAAGATAGTACCTGAGTTGTCTGTGGATGTCCAAGGTATGGAGTGTCATTTTCCCGTCATTTTAGGTTCAGGAAAGAATACAGGGAGATGGATAGTTTGGCTTCAAGTAAACTCAGGTACCACATTAATCATAAAAGAAGGAGTAGTTCTCAAAGAAACCCTGTCACTATGGAAAATGAAATGTTTGACTCACCATAAGAGCTTGCAACTCAGATAACCTTCTTGTAGAGGTCAGAGCAATCCCTAAAGTTGTTTTCCATCATAAAAACCTCAAGTCAGCCAGACTAGTTGGTTCTAATGGAGCAAGTGTTAGCTTCTTTAATACAAAATTAGGATCCCAAGGGGGGGGGGGGGGCTGGTTGTTTTGTAGGCCTCTTATGCAAAACCTTTTTCAAGAATATTTTGTCATGACATTACCTTGAAAGAGAATGATCCATGGGCAAACATGCTGAAATGCCTTATAAATGAACCTTGATAAAGAAACAAGAAAGTCTTAAGACAGTAATTCACACAAATACTGTAAAATCAGAGAACAACTATCCCTGAATGGGTGATGGTTATTTTGTTGGCACCAACTAAAAAACCTTTTCCATTTGCTATTTTTTTTTAGTAGAAGGCTTCTTGCCTCCATTAGTTCCTACTACACACCCTCAGAAAACAGGTGCCTAAAAGGAATTAAGGACCCATCATCCAAGCAGTCAATTGAAGACGATAGATATCGGGGTGTATCAAGCATCCCTGCTCTTATGTGAGTAGATCCATTCTGTGAGAAAGCTGGTCTTATTTGCTCCTGACCATTTCCAAAAGAAGGGATAATCATGGCTGCCTGGGCCAGAAGGGAGTCACCGTGATGATCTTAGGGGATTCCTTCAGAATCTTCAGAAGTACCTTGAAAGGGTGTAAAGACATATGGGAACACTCATGCCCAAAGAAAAGAAAAGGCATCTGTCTTCCAGGCCTTCTTGCATGAAGTTCTGCAACAGAATTTTGTCAGTTGACTGTTCAGAAAGGAGGCAAAGAAGTCTATACTTGAAGGACACCCTACAGATGAATTAAATCTTGGAAGACACCCCGATCCAGTTTCCATTTGTGAAGGTCTATCCAGGTCCTGGTCAGCTTGTCTGCCACACAGTTTTGCTCTGATGGAATGTAGGATGCCTGTAGAGTGAGATTGTGCTGTGAAGCTATATCTCAAACTAACACGGCTAATCTGCAAAGGTGGTATGACCTGGTTCCCCTTTGCTTGTTGATGTACCACATGATTATGGTATTGTCTGTAAACACTTGAAGAGGTTCCAGGAGCTAAAGAGGGTTCTGAGATTTGAGTGCCTCTATCAGGGCAAGCATCTCCTTGACATTTATTTGCTTGCATCTGTCCATACCTCCTGCACTTTTATCCCTGCTAAAACTGCTCCACTAGTATAGTCTAAAGCGACTATGGTAATCGACTGTTTTGGAGCAGGGATGGAAAAAGGGAGACCTGGATTTAAGGATATCTATTGTCTGAACCAAAATATTTCTCTTCTGGCAAACCCCAGTACCGGGATCTAAAAAGATAAAGGGTGCTGATGCTGGGACCAAAGAGATTTCAGATACCACTGTAACTTTCTCAAAAGGAGTGTTGCGAGGAGTACCATGAGAATCTAGACTCCATGAGACCCACATTTTTGAGGTATTCTCTCACAGTTACCAAAGTCTGAATGGAAGACATTAGAAACAGATCTATATAAAGATCTATTTTCCTGTGGAAGAAAAGGTGTTTGAACTGAGGTGTCTAATTGACATACCAGGAGCATAAGCCTGTGTGAGGGCATCTAAAAAGACTTTTGAATGTTCTCTTAGAATGCATGCTTGTGCAAGAGATCTCTCATCCAAGAAGGAGAGAGAGAGAGACTTCTGACATTTTGAAAAAGACTCTGCAAAGATAAGCAAGTTATCTAAATGTGGAAACATATGGGCCTGCAGTGAGCTATATATAGAGCCAGACACTTTGTGAAGACTTTCAGTGCAGTGGATGCAGTAGATAGTCCAAATGGTAAGGCAGATAAATGAAAATGCGATCTAGACACACAAACCCTTAAGAAATACCTTAAGTTTGGATGAACAGGGATGTGATGATAAGCACTTTTAAGTCTAGTGTTACAGGAAACTTAAAAAAGGAAATAGAGGTAACTGATTGTGAAGTGACATTATTTTAAACTGTCACAAACAGGTTTAGGAAAGAAAGACCTGGAACTGGTCTCCAAGCATTTTCTTCTTCTTTTCTGTTCTATCACTCCTTGGGACAGAAGGTGGAAATAAAAGAGTTTGATCTGCAGAATGAGGAATGACCCCCTGGAAAGGAGGAATTTCCTACCACTGGCATCTGTAACCCTGGTGAATGATTTTCAGAACCCTTTTGTCTCAAACAATCTGTTGCCAAAAAGAAAAATGTAGATTCAGACTTTGTGGAAGAGAATCGGAGCCAGTGTGTGTGTGTGTGTGTGTGGTGGTGGTGGGGGGGGGGGTCACAATGTCATTTGAGTAGTCATTCAGACTTGCTGGACTGTCCTTTGTTTTGGCAGGTCAAGACTTCTTTTTGGAACCCCCTTGCCACTTATTTTTAAATATCTGTTTACCTGAATTCTGTTGAGATTGATTATTCTGCTCTTTGCCAAAACTGGATAAGGAGAAAGGAAATCCTTTGGACAATTTGGAAAAGGAGTGCTGAAAAATCTTAGAGATTCCCTGAGCCAACTTTCAGCACACTTTTTGATCACTTCTGCAGCAAAGGGGCCAAACACTAAATCTCTAAGGGAGAATTTAAAATCTCATTTTTTTTAAATCGTCTGAGAGGTTCTGAGAATGCAGTAAAGTAAACCTCTATAAAATAGTACCAGAGGCCACAGCCCTGGAAGAAGTATTAACACAATCATACACACACTGCAAGAAATGAGTAGTGAGTTGTGCAAAAGAAGAAACCAGGTTATTTAAGCTGAGTTTTTTTCACAAGAAGAAACTGCAGATAAAACATTCCTCATACTTTTACAATATGTCAGAACGTATGTGCCTGACAATTTAAAATTTTGAAATTCAGAGTTGTAGAAGCATAAACTTTTCCCCATAACTATTGGTAATTTTCCCATCCTTATTAGAAAGAGTAAGAGTGAAATTTATTAAGTGCTTAGCAACAAGGGAGACAACTAAGGCAGTAGTTGTTGGGTCAGGTTTGGGAATAGTGTATAAACTTTTAAAAGATTGAAGAATTTTATATATTGTATCTGCCTGTTAATGGACAGCCTGTTATCAGGGAAAAGTACAGGCAGTAACACACACATCCTTTAAAGCAGGCAGGACAAGAGGAATGGGTGTAGGTTCTGAGAAATCCTTCCATAGCAACTCATAGTATTTTCTGAGGGTCTAAAAGCCTCAGTGATCTCCTACTGAAAACATTGGGCATTCTAACAATCGCCTCAGAGGAAAAAAAACAGTCTTCCACAGGAAGAATCAGAAACTGTGCTCTCCTCTGAGCATGAATAAGAAATCTAAGAACAAAATCTCAAATACTTCCCTGCATCTTCCTGTTCAGACTCAGAATCTTGAATCTCTTTATAGGTTCATAGGTTCATAGGTAGGTACTTGGCTATCTGCCTGAGGGCATTTATAAGCCTAGCCAGAGTGTGTCAGCTTTCGCCACCCCATTGATTAATTAACTGAGCCTCTGTCAAGAAGAGCCAATGAAGTGATCCCAGGGGTGTATTTTCTATTACCCATCCACTCGTCAAGGTTTCTCTTGAAGAGTGTTAGTTAGGGGCTTTGTCTAATGTAGTTATGAATTTTGTTCCAAAGCATGGGGAGTTTCTGTGACAGGAATCTATCCCTCCAACTTGTTCTATTTATTGTTGTGGTGAGGTGTAGCTCACTAGAGCGAGTGGCTCACAGTGACTTGGATTTGTTTAGATGGAGCATGTCCATCAATTCTGAGTTGGACATGGCTTTGTAAGTCAGGCAGAGATCACCTCTGAGTAAACGATATGCGACTGAGTACAAATGGAGTTTTTCCAGTCGGGCTGCATAGGACATATGTTTGAGGCCAGTAATCCTCTTGGTGAGGTACTTTTGTGGTCTTTCCAGCTGTTGGAAGTGTCTTATGAGGTACATCCCAAATGGGGCATTGTACTCTATGATGTGTCTGATGAGTAACGAGCAGAGGGGCACTATAACCTCTTTATTTCTAGATGCGAACCCTTTAGTAATTAGATGGGCTACATAGAAGGATTTCTTAACTACTTTGGCAATATGATTGTGAAAGGAGAGATTACTATCTACCTGGGTCCCCAGATCTCTTATTACCTCTTCTGTATTAAGGGGGCTGCCACCTATGTGGTAATTCATGGGTGTTTTGTTTTTCCCAAATGGGATGATTATGCATTTTTTGGCATTTAGCTTGAGACCATGACTTTGACACCAGGTGTCTGTCTCAGTAAGGCCCTTTTGGAGAATGGCTGTGTCAGCCGGAGAGTCAATTATGGCTCCCAGTTTGCAGTCATCGGCGAACTTGGTTAACCATAGTCCTCTTGTGTTTGCCTGTACTTCTGAGAAGTATATACCGAACAGTAGGGGTCCCAGGACCGAGCCTTGTGGGACACCACTTGTGACTGGTTTAGAGTCAGACCTGGAGCCCACTATTCTTACTGTGTGAGTTCTGTCTGTAAGCCAGTTGGCAACCCATCTTGTGACGTAGGGGTTTATGTTCAGGCTGGTGAGTTTTTCTATAATTCCCGAGTGGGGAATGGTGTCAAAAGCCTTGGCAAGATCAAGATAGCCTGTGTGAACTACCTTCCCCTCATCTATGGCCTTGGTGACTGTCTCGAAGAAGTCAACCAGGTTTAGTAGGCATGATCTGCCCTTAACAAAGCCGAACTGGGTTGGGTCAAGTGTTTGGAGGTTCCCAATGTCTTTGTTAATGAGTTCCATGATGATGCGCTCCATAGCCCTGCAGACCAGGCTAGTCAGGCTTATGGGGTGATAGTTACCAGGGTCAGTTGTGGCCCCTCCTTTGTGGAGCGGAATAACCATTGCTGTGCACCATTCTATGGGCATGTAGCCTGTGGACAGGCTGAGGTTGAACAGTGTGTTTAGGTGGGGGGTTAGTTCATTCTGTAGTTCATGCAAGATGCAGCCTGGGACACCATCTGGCCCCATTGAAGCTGTGCTTTTGGCTTTTGAAAGGGCTGTTTTCACCTGTGCGTCTGTGATTTCTGGGACACTACACTTTTCCGGTATTGTTATGTGCCCTTTTGGGGATGAGAAGGGGGTGAAGTTTGCACTGAATCTATCTGCCAGGATGTTGGCAATATCAGTAGGTTCAGTATATTTTGTGCTATTTTGCACTAGCTCAGAGCATATCTGTGAGTTGCCACTTAGATTCTTGACATAGCTAAGGAAGGCTTTGTGGTTATCTTTTGAATCCTTGGCTATTTTTCTTTCGAAGTTAGCCTTGGAGGATTTTATGAGGGACCTTAGTTTCTTACTGATACTGATCAGGGATGTATTTCCTTCTTGGGATTTGCTTTTTTTCTGAACTTGTTTCCTCCTTCTATTATATAGCCTGTTTGTGGCAGGGGTCCACCAGACTGGTTTCCTTCTCTTAGGGGAGTGAGTCTTGGTTTTGTTAGGGATGTCACAATCCATGCATCCTTGTAGGTGCTCATAGAGTGCATTTGTAAAGGTTCCTGCATCTTGGACACTGTTATCCTTTAGTATGGGGGCTGTGAAACTTACCACCTCTGTCTTAAGTTAGGTGAAGTTTGCTATAGAAAAGTTTTACACTGTGGTGTCCTTGGTTGAAGGTTGTGGTGTGGTGTGGACATCCAGAGTGATTAGTTTATGGTCTGATCTAACCAGTGAAGGGTTAACCTCCGGTGTGGAACACCTGTCGCCCATGTTGGAGATTACCAGGTCCAATATCTTTTCACCTCTGGTAGGGGAGCTTACCAGCTGATCCAGGGCATTTGAGTTGATAAATTCCAGGAAGCGCTGGACCTGGGAGTCTGTACTTGAGTAGTTTTCCCAATTAACGGTAGGGTAATTGAAATCATCCAATATCAGGGTGTTCGGTAGGACCTTCATGTTTTCCAGTGTCTCCAGAAAGAAGGAGTGGTGGTCCTGGGTCATGGAGGCTGATCTGTAGCAGGCCACAATTTGCATTGCAGATTTGCCTGATGTTAGTTGCACATGGATGATCTCGGAGGTATCATGCTGCGCCACTAACCTGGAAGTGTAGGTATCCTTGATGAATATGGATACACCCCCTCCTTTTGTGTTTCGGTCCATGTTCTGTGGCCAAAATGTGTGGTATGAGTTGTAGCCTGGTAGTGCTCTGGTGCTCTGTGGAGCCTTGAACCAGGTTTCAGTTACTGCACAGATGACGTTTTCCATACTGAGGAGTGCTTCGAGCACATGCATTTTGAGATTTAAACTCCTGGCATTGAGTAGCATAACTCTCATTTTTTTATTTGTGCTGTTTACAGAGGTGGGTTTGACTTTTGAGCCTTGCCGAAAAAAGGCACTATGGGGGCAGCAAGAGCCTTGGTCAGTATTCGAAAGCTTAGGGGTGATAGGTGCAAGCCATTTCTTACGAAGCAACGAGGCTTGTTGAGCATGTCGTCCCAGGCTGACAGACACTGGATCCCCTTTGAATGACACCAGAAGCTTAGCCAATTGTTGAAATTTATAATTTTTAATTTAAACAAAGTGTCTCTCTTTTAACAGAAACTACTCTGCAAGAAGGAGTAATAGCTTGAATTAAATCCTCAGCCAGTTCCAGTAAACTACTCCTATCCAAAATAATTTAAGAGGAGTAGATACATGTTTGGCTTTCTGTTTCTTTTTGTTAGGAAAATGGGGCCAACCATGTTACTAAAAGCAGCCATTGCTCCCCCAGATGGGGGCACAGCATTCTGGCATAACAGGGAAACCTTTCATGTTGCCTTTCCCAGCACCAACAAGACTGGCTCTCCTTTGCCTTCTGAGCAGATGTCAACAGCTGCAGAGGATGTGGCTAGCTCCAGTCCATAGTGGCTGTAGGTACTACACCAGAGGGATTTGGGTTAAAAGGTGAGTGGTCTGAGATACAATAAATGGCCACAGCAGAGTCACCTACCTGTAGCTCAGGCAAATTGCTAGCCTGCTTGGTGGCAAAGGATTTTTGCTTAACTTTGTTTTTGTGGATGGAAGAATGACCAACCGTGTGACTGACAACCTGTTAATTTATTTATTTCAGTTTGGTAACTGGGGAAGTCCACTGGGCCAAGACGAGCCCATTTTCAGTGGAAGCCCGGGGAGAAAAGCTCCGATAACAGTTACAGACATGTTGATTTATACAATACATTTCTTGCTCAGAGAAGTACAATATAAAAATAGAATGTGATAAAATAAGCTAGTACAAAGAAATACAGATAGTGAGATTTACATGGAAGTTTTGTATGTACAGAGTTAGAATACAGTTTCCATATAAGAGTGTTTAAGGTAAAGTGCAGTAGGAGACTGTCCTGCAGGGTTTTAATGCAGTATTGTAGTAGGTGAGTGAGGTTATGAGAAGAGGGTGTAGTAGGGGGTGGAGATGTGAGGGTCTATATTAGATCAGTGAATGCTTAAAAAAGTGAATGCTGATTGACTGAACTTATGTAAGTGAAAGCTTACAATCTCTAACTGTCAGATCAGCGATTTTTTTCCTAGGGAAAAAAAATCGCTGATCCAAAACACATACACACAACACAAGCACACCAAACAAACAGCAATCCACACACATACACCTAAAATCTGACACCTAACCCTATACTAAACTATATACACACCACTAACTATCCACTTACCTCAAGCCAAACCCTAACCCTAAGGTCCGTCACTATCGCACACTCACCTCATCCGCTCCTTAACCCTAACTCACCTAACCCGCCCTAACCCTTACATCCACACAATCGCACACATACCTAACCTGTACCCTAACCCTAACTCACCTAACCCACCCTAACACTCAAATCCACACAATCGCACACTTACCTGAATCCGACCCGTAACTTTCCACCACAGCACTGAAAATACCGAAGCAACAGAAACGGACAACCAAAGTCTTTCCCTAGGAAAATTTCAGGTTTCTGTTGCTTCTATATTTTAAATATTCGCTTAAATAAGTTCGATCAATCAGCGTTCGCTTTTTTAAGTGTTTGCTGATCTAATATAGGCCCAATGTGAATGGCTAGTGCGGGAAGTTATGTTGGAGAGTGGCATGGGCATGACCATTTTGAAGTGAGATGAGAGAACAAGAGAGATTTTAAATTTGGTGTGATTAGGTGTACTGTGTAGGGAGAAAGGGAGATAGTTCCAGAGTTTAGATATGGAGTAGGACAGAAGGAGGTGGCCAGGGGGTCATGAGGGTTTGTAGATTTGTAGGAGATTTTGGTTTTCAGATCTGAGTGAGTGGTTAGGAATGTAGTGGGTTAATGCAATAGATAGAGAGGGGCAGCTGGAAGGTTTGTAGATGAGCTTGTGGGCATTGGTGAGTTTAAGGAAGATCAATATATTGGTTGGTTCTAGCAGTTGTAGGGTGTGGAGCGAATGGCAGTGGAAGGAGGAGTATTTTGAGTTGGTAGCAAATTTGCTTATTTTCTTGTAGCATGATTCAAGTTTGGATTGAAGATTGAAGGCCAAGTTGAAGATTTTTTAGCAGAGGTTGCACCGTACGTAAGAGAGGAGAAGAGGTAGGAGGAGGCTAGGGTTTTCCTGGTGGGGGGTAGTGGTTGTGTCTGTATAGCAGTCCTAGCTTTTGGTGTTTTTTTTATGGTGGTTTGGATGTGGGTGTTAAACTTTAGATGTTCGTCAATTATGACACCAAGGAGTTTAGTACTGGATACAATTTCAATGAGGACGTTGTCCTGGCTGAGTATGGAGAATGAGTTTTTTTCAATTGGGCAGTTTCTAGATGGGGAAAAGATCATTAGTTTTGTTTTATTAGTGTTTAGGGCCAGGTGATTGTTTTTCATCCAGGATTTGGTTTTAGAGAAGGCTGATTGAGTTTTTAGAAGCAGGTCGGGGGGGGAGTAAGCTGAGCTGGTCAAGCCAAAAATGGTGCCTCTTTCCCCATGGAAGACAGGCAGCAGATATGCTAGTAAAACTACCAAACCACATAAGTTACTTTTATGACAGAAAAGAAAACACAGTAAAAAACACTTTCAAGCACTATGGCTGCACCACAATAGAAATGTAAACACAATTTATCCACAGAAAATATGTTCTAAGTTAGTTTGCACTACTTTAAAACTGACAGAAGAAACTAGTGCTCCTCTGAAAAGTATATTACAGTTTTGAGTCATTCTGTTAAAACTCAACACTCCTAACTTTAAAATAACTTTTCTGAAGAGGAAAGTAATAAAACATTAGTAAATATAAGAAAATGGAAGTGTTTTTTCCCCCAAAGGGAATTTCCCTGCCCAACAAAGGAAAGCATAAGCCGACCATCAATCCCCAAAAGCCTCAGAGTAGTGCACTCTTCAGCGGCAGTAAAGCTCTGAAGGACTTTTGGCCCAAACTTGTCTTTTTGTAGGCTAACTTTGAATTACTTGACAGTTTGGCCTATAGAAGGTGCCATGAAGCTTTGGAAGCTGACCCACTATTGTATCATTGGCAGTATATAACCCATATAGTTAAGGCTACTGCAGCAGTGATCAATATGAAGAACATATGAGACATATTCAAATTATCATACTTTGTGGTAAAATTTCTAAGGAATAAGAATTTAAAATCATTACTTTTTCTGGCAAGGGAATGCACCACAGACTTTGAAATAAGTTCCACAAGTATCGAAGCCAGTCCGCTTTATCTAAATTAATCTTAGCTAAAACATGTTCCAGATTTATAGCTGCAGATTTTGAAAAACACTTCAGCCAATATAAGAAGTGTATTTGAAGATGTAATTGTAGGAATAAGGTAATTTACTTTTATACATACAATTGTAAAAAAATTAAAAATGTTTTGATATAAGTAAGATGTGGAGAATAATAAATACAGTATCAAAGACAGATAGGACATACATTATTGATTAAAGTATTAAAAAAATTAGGGAATTTTAAATTTCTTATTGCACAGAGGTAAATAAATAGCATACTCAGATGGTTTGTATCATAGATCCAACCACAGAAGTATAATTTTAAATGAAGACACTGAAAAGAGCAAAGTAATTTATAAACTAAGTGTGCAGATGGCCTGAATGCAGACTGTGCATTATACTGAGTATGCAGACTGTGCACTATACTGAGTATGCAGTCTGTGCACTATACTGAGTATGCAAACTGTGCATTATACTGAGCATGCAGTATGTGCATTATACTGAGTATGCAGACTGTGCACTATACAGCCTGTGCATTATACTGAGTATGCAGTCTGTGCACTATACTGAGTATGCAGACTGTGCAGTATACTGAGTATGCATACTCTCCTTGTTGTAATTCATAGACGTGGATTGCGGCTATGAAAGAGTGGCTTATGGAAACCTAACAACTTTTATGAAAGTCATGCATGTATACATAGTGCAGAATGTTGTGCACTTTCACTTCATATGGGGGGATCTGTGTAACATTACTCAGCACACAAAGGACCGGCAACTCTGTAAGGCATAATACACTGTACTAAGTAAGTACTTGGTAGCTATTCAGTAAGGTATATTAAATGCTAATGTATTGCTGCTCCCAGGTGTGATGTTGTCCACCATCATATCTAAGAGTGATTCATAAAATACTTTCATTCATTTGACATGATGGCATAACTAGGGCTATAGTATTGCAGAGGTGGGATGTAGTGCCTTTTGAGTTTCCATTGGTGGGATTTTTTGCAGTTTCACTATGTTTTGGCAGGGCCAATGTGGATGTGACCGCAAGTTTACCTGTGCTCCAGGAAACTCTGTGCTGGCAATCCTTTTCTGCCATACATAGGATAATTTTTTAATACAATGACAATATGCTGCTCAAAAATCTAAATGTACATGGATGAAGCCCTACAGGTTACTTCAGTGCAACTAGTCCACATGTAAGCAGTGCCATGTTTGTGAGTCATGTATGAGCTAGGGGGCCATTTATATGTTTACTCCACATATGGAGCACTGGGCTACACAGAAGAGTGTGACTGCATATAATGTCTTATACCAATATGTAACTTTGTCTGTGAATCCATGGGGCTTTGGTACACCATTCCAAAATATACGAGACTACTCCATGGCAGACAATCTTTCAAATATACCCATAAGTCTCAATACCTGGAAAGCTTATTCTGTCTAGCCTTAATTCTTCATATGATTTTTAATGATTATTCAAAATTTAGTTAGCAACCATAAAAATAATATTTTATTGATTTGGATTAATATTGTGTACTGATGGCATAGAAATGGATTATAAAACAGATAATAGTAAGTGTGTATAATCATCCTGAAGAGGTATAGTATGTTTTTCAAAAGTAGATTTTATTCCAATTAGAAATTATTTTTTTAAATGCATAATAAGGTACTCACAATTAGTTTTGATCTACTTTGGGACTAATGAATGTTCCTAAACTGTTTTAGTTTATATACATCCAATTATAAAAGGAATGATATTGTTATGTTTTTATGAAAGATACTCCTTTAAAGAATTTGAGTACTAAAGTCATTATCCAGTCTGATGACATTTCTGCCTTGGATAGAAACATTGCTGCACATAGCTTTAAGTGCTAATTCTTTCTTTCTTTATCATTAGACATTGATAATCCGGTGAGCAGGCTTGTCCAGGGGCTTGTTTCAGGCTTATA
Source organism: Protopterus annectens (assembly GCF_019279795.1). Classification (NCBI taxonomy): domain Eukaryota; kingdom Metazoa; phylum Chordata; order Ceratodontiformes; family Protopteridae; genus Protopterus; species Protopterus annectens. The sequence continues at coordinate 696,625,541 of NC_056728.1, read as the reverse complement.
TAGCAAGCAGTACAGATATTAGACATAGTACATTACACACAGTTTTACAAATAGTTTAAGAATTTCTATACATAACAACACTGTACTGCAGATTGTACCAGGTGCAAAATAAAAGGGATTGTTTACATTTTTTGTACATTCTAATATTGACTTACCACCATGATACAAACAGAAAGAAAGAAATAAACACAATGAAGAAAATTATTATTTTTTAAGTTTACAGTTAGTGAGATAATATATGAACTTAATTCTTTACAAATGTAGGTGGAAACTTAGGTTTAGAAGGAGGTTGGCTTAAAGGTATATGATTTCTCTCTGTACTCTGTTGCATGTGATAATTCGTCCTGTGGATTTAAAATTTTGAGAATCCATGTAGCATAAAAAGAAACTAAGTATTCACCATTTATTTTGTCAGGCAGTCCAAAGATTCTGAAGTTATTTTGCCTAGATCAAAATTTTTGCCAACCTTTGCAATTTTACATTGATTCCCAGGTCTGGAAATGTGAGACTGTAAAAAAGAAAAATGTATCTTACATATATTAAGTCTGAGATTGCCATTTCTTGGAGCTGTCACTTTTCTCCAAAGTATGGTGATCTCAAAGTTGATATATATAAACTCAGTGATGTGGGAGTTTGCCCCCACACATCTAGAGGTGCAGGGAGATTTCCCCCTGCAAAAAAGAAGTCCAAAGGAGAAGATGTCTACACTAAGGACATAGGAAGAGGAAGGTGAGATCATTAAGGAGAACATAGCACACTAGAAGTAAGTTAGTGCGGTGCTAAAGTACATACCCAACATGGTCCACTAGCCACATTCATTTCATAGGAATAGTCTGGTGATAAGAACATTAAAAAAAAATCTTCCTTCTGACCATTTGTTGGATGTATACAGCATCTCATGGTCATCCTTTCCTTCTTCACTGTCTTAGGACTCAGGGAGTTAAAAGAATGAATGTGTTGATAGGTGATGGTCAGTTCTGATTATGACAAGAGCAAAATGAAAACTTTGCGAATGTATCACAGGAGAAGGTAGGAAGACACTTTAATTTTAGAATGCAGGCAGAACAATATATACTTAATCAAAACACATGCACAGATAATTATTTGAAATGTTTATATTGCACCAGATTTCCAACCAATTCTGAAATAAATGGCTAGATATCTCAGTCTTGCTCTAATTATTTCTTTATTACTTTATTGAAAATAACAAATGACGAACTAGAGAAGAAAAAGAAAACAATATATATTCTTATTCATTATGTCATTTGAGTAAAAGTTCAGAACTTATGTTATAACATATGCACAAATATCGCCCCTACTAATGCTGAAAATAAAATATTGCTGGATAGTAACTTTAATATTAAAAAAACAAGCATGTTGAAGAGGGTTGTCTCTACCTAGCCCATCCCTGTAAATAGACACCTCTTGAAACACTTCAATATTCTAATTCAATCAACTACTGAGATAATAGAATACTCCTTTATCCCCACGGTTCATCAATTTGTCAGTTATTATTAAGGCAAACTTTAAAGTTGATGTAAATCAAATCTTTTTTGTGACACAAAGGCAACAATTAATGGCCATTGAACATTCTATATGCTCAAAAAGTTCAGACCTTTCTTTTGTTTAACAATAAGTTCCTGGTGGATTGATGTAGTTATATATTTATGTGCCCTTGATTTTTTCCTTCACATGTGGACCCATATAATAAAATACCTATATCTATATCTATATCTATATCTATATCTATTTCTCTAACTCTCTTTCTCTCTCTCTACAAATATCTATCATCTATCTATCTATCTATCTATCTATCTATCTATCTATCTATCTATCTATCTATCTATCTGTCTATCTATCTATCTATCTATCTATCTATCTATCTATCTATAAAATTATTGAGTTACCCAGCCTTATTCAAATAGTGTATAAAAGCTCTGAATGGATACTCTATGTATGTGAAAGGCAAGGCCTGTAATATGTTGACAGCAGCCATGTTTTGTTAAACCATGTAGAAATACAGCACAACTGAAAACTTTTAAGTTTGTTAGTCAATATCAGACTGTTAATGTCTAACATATGAAGCAATATAGCCTGCATATAGCCTGCACTACCAGGCTATAACTCATACCACACTTTTCGGCCATGTAACCTGGAATGGAACACCAAAGGCGGAGGTGTATCCATTTTCATCAAGGATATCCACACCTCCAGGCTAGTTGCTCAGCATAATGCATCCGAGGTTATCCAAGTGCAACTAACTCTGGGCAAAACTGCAATCCAAATTGTAGCTTGCTACAGATCCCCCACCATGCCCCAGGATTCCCACTCCTCTTTTCTAGTCATTACCAACATGAGTGACTGGTGTTCCACACCTGAAGTCAACTCCTTGTTGGTCAGATCTGACCATAAGCTAATCACCCTAGAGATCTACATCCCGCCCCCACCCACCATTAAGGAAACCATGATAAAAATTTTCTCCAAAGCCAACTTCATGCTTCTTAAGACAGAAGTGTTGAACTTCATGACACCTATGCAGATGGACAATACAGTTATGACTACTGAATCCTACACAATTGCACTCTATAAGCACTTACACAAGTGCATGGATCGTGCTATCCCAAACAGAACCAAGACACTATCCTCCAAAAAAAGTAAGCCAATCTGGTGGTCCCCTGCCATAAACGAACTCTACAACAGAAGGAAGAAACTTTTGCAAAATAGAGTAAAATCCCATGAGTGGAGGAGCTCCCTGGTCAGCCTCAGTAAGAAGCTGAGATCCTTATAAGATCTTCCAAAGCTAGTTACGAAAACAAAATTGCCACTGATTTTAAGGCAACCACAAAGCATTCTATAGCTATGTCAAGAATCTCAATGGCAACACCCAGATCTGCTCTGAGTTACAGCACAACGGCACAAAAATTACAGAACCAACCGATATTGCCAACACCCTGGCAGATAGGATCAGTGCTAACCTTACCCCCCTTTCACCCCCTAAAGGGCCCATATCTATACAGGAAGAATGCAGAGTCCCTGTAATCACACCTATGCAGGTAAAAGCTGTACTCTCTAAAACCAAAAACACAGCATCCATGGGACTGGACAACATCCCAGGCTGTGTTTTACATGAACTTCAGAATGAACTGGCTCCCCACCTAAGCACCATGTTCAATCATAGTATCACATCAGGCTTTGTGCCCACTGAATGGTGCACAGCAATAGTTATCCCACTCCACAAAGGGGGACCCAGCACTGATCCTGGGAACTATTGCCCTATTAGCCTGACGAGCCTGGTCTGCAAGGCCATAGAATGTATCATCATGGAACTCATAAACAAAGACATTGGTAACCTCCAAACTCTGGACCTCACCCAGTTCGGGTTTGTGAAAGGCAGAGCATGCCTTCTGAACCTGATCGACTTCTTTGGGGCAGTCACCGTAGATGCGGGTAGGTGGTTCAACACAGCCTATCTTGACCTCGCCAAGGCGTTCAACACCATCTCCCATTCTGGAATTATAGCTAAACTCACTAAACTAGGTATAAATTCCTATGTCACAAGATGAGTTGCCAACTAGCTCACTGACAGAACCCACACTGTAAAAGTTGCAGACTCCAAATCTGACTTCAAACCAGTAACAAGTGGAGTACCACAGGGTTCAGTCCTGGGACCTCTCCTGTTTGGTATCCACTTATCTGAAGTACAGGCTAACACAGAAAGCCTCTGGCTAATGAAGTTTGCAGATAACTGCAAACTAAGAGCTATAGTCGAGTCCCCAAATGATGTGGACATCCTATAGAAGGGCCTCATTGAGAGAGATGCCTGGTGTCAGAGGCATGGCCTCAAGCTCAATGCCAAAAAGTGCATTGTCATCCCCTTTGGTAAAAACTCTGCACCCATTAACTACCACATAAATGGCAGTCTATTTAATGCCAAATGTGTGATAAGAGACCTTGGGACTCAGGTGGACAGTAGTCTCTCCTTTGATAATCACATCGCCACAGTAGTCAGGAAATCCTTCTGTGTGGCACACCTCATCACAAAAGGGTTCTCATCCAGGAAAAAAGAGGTCATTGTTCCCCTCTTCTCGGTACTCATTAGACCCATTATAGAGTACAATGCCCCTTTTGGAATGTATCTCAGAAGACATCTGCAGCAGCTGAAAAGGCCACAGAAGTACCTCACAAAGAGGATTACTGGCCTCAAACAGAAGCCCTACATTGACCGTCTCAAAAAACTCCAGCTTTATTCTGTAGCAAATTGCCTACTCCAAGAAGATCTCTGCCTAACATATAAAGCTATGTTACAGCCAGAGCTGTTGGACATGCTACACCAAAAGAAATCCCAATCCCTCCAAGCTGCATGCTCTAGGGACCTTAACTTGCCATCACAATAAACAGGACATGCTGGAGGAATAGATTCCTGTCTCAGAGACTTCCTATACTCTGGAACAAGCTACCCATCTATGTCAAGCAAAGTTCCTCATTAGCACTCTTCAATAAAAATCTTGATGAGTGGATGGGAAATAGGAAATACACCCTGGGGATCACTTCTGTGGCTCTGATCGACATGGGCACAGGAAATTAACTTTCTTGGGTGGTGTTAGCCAGGGAACCTTGTTGGCTAGGCTTACTTAGGCCCTTGGGCCGATAGCCTGGTACCTACCTATAAACCTATGAACCTATAAGAAGGGTCTGTTGCCATCGATATGAACTTTTCCACTACCTTCATTACCAGTTCAATGGCTATGGGCATACTGAGGCAATGTTGAAATTGCCTTATGTTTATTAACTACCAGCTAATTCTCAAACAAACTGATATGGTATGTGAGAGATTTATTTACACAATGTCAATGGAGGCCAAACTCTCACATAAAAGCACTCCTAATGTCAATAAAGGTTGTCAGTAGTACACCCGCTGGACCCATCATACACTATTCAAACCACAGACATAGACTTACATATGCTAAGATATTTAAATGTAATCTTACTAAAAGCCAAAGATCTCTTAGATGGACTACATATAACAATTACCCACAGCAGCCCCGAAGTAATCCAGATCATAATGACCTTGTCAAGGTTCACATGTACTTTTCACAAGCACATATCAGTTTGTGCACCACATGCCTCCTGCAGCACATGATCAGCTATATGTTCCTGACTAACACAGGAGACACTGAACTTGTTATCCCTGTTGCATGCAGTAATATTATTCTCTAGCTGTGTCATGGGCTATCCTTTAAACTTTTACACCACACAACATACTTCTCATATTCTCTCTCTCTCTTACTGTGTGTGTATGTATGTATATATATATATATATATATATATATATATATATATATATATATATATATATATATATATGTGTGTGTGTGTGTGTGTATTACTATCAAAAGTCCGATGTTGATTAGCGCGATCATTGATATTATCGACGCATAACATCAACCTCATGAATATTAATTAGATGATATGCTGGACATGGTAACATTGACATAAAACGTGTATGTATGTGTGTATGTACTCAATTTTGAACAGTTGCCTTTTGCAATGGTGACATTCTGACTGTCAAATATCAACATATTGAGCAATTGCCTGTCGTGTAAGTGCAATGCAATCTTTTTGATAGTAATCTGTTTTATGTATATGTGTATATATATATATATATATATATATATATATATATATATATTATTTTCATAGATATACATCTATCTGTATATATATATATATATATATATATATATACACACACACACACACACACACACACACACACACACACACACACATATACACACACACACAATTATATATATATATATATATATATATATATTCTATATATGTATATATCAATATCTATATCTATATATTTTATATACGTATATATATATATATATATATATATATATATATATATATATATATATATATCGATATGTATATTGATATATCTGTACATGTATATCTATAAATCTATCCACAATACGATGATGTAGCTGTAGTTTTACATTGACTTGTTTGAAAATGTGCCCCGCTGTTTTGACTCCCAAAATTAGACTGACATTTGAAAAACTCTGCTGTTCTCAAACTAAATAAATTGGACCCTTACTTTTAGAACAAATGCTTGACACATATAATCCAGCAATGAGTGAAGGTGATGCCGAGTACATCTAAAAAAATAAGCAGAAATAGAGTGAATCACTGACACAAGGAAAACAAAGACAACACATTTTTTGATTTAGCAGTTTATTATTTCTCAGCTGGAGTGCCGGGAGTGCCTTCTGTGTGGAGTCTGCATGTCCTCCCCGCGGTCGAGTGGCGTTCCGAAAGACATGTGTGAATAGGCGTGCCTTCGTTGAAGGTTGGGTGTCGAGCTGGCAACTCGGCATCATAAAAATCTACTGCCGATCATTAGCGGACCGGAGTTCCGCTATGGTGACCCCTAACCGGGAAAAGCCAAAAGACAAACAACAACATTACCATAGGGTCCTTGATTGCAGCATTCAGGGAATACACAGGAAAAGGAGTAAGGCAGTGCTAGTACTAGATAGGGGAAAAAACTTATGCATGAATTGAATGAGAGGATGTATATTCGCAAACAGGAAAATGTGGCTGAAGTGCATGAAATAAAGGAGTCAAGGCAAAGGTGCAGTTGGTGTGTAACACCCCAAAATAAAATAAGTGGAAAATGTGCTTTATAAAATATAGTGAAGAGCCTCATTCAAACTATTAACTGCGTTATCCACATGCTGTCATTGTTATCACTTTTCAGTAGGTAGAGGAAATACATGAATGAGCTGTCAGCCTTACATTTGCAGTGTGCCTTTTGACCATTATACAAGGGAAAATACAGAGTTGTGTAGGAGGGTATAAAAGGATCATCTATGTTTGGTAGGCATGTTCTACTAATTTCACTGGCACTGTATTGTGTTCACATTGGTCAACAAACCATTGTACTGACTATGCTTAATGTTCGTTAGTGATAAGGAATGTTTTGAAAGAATGCATATGGCAACAGAGGCACACAAGTTCCAGAAACCCCATTTGAAAAATAGCATATTGATGTCAAACTATGGACAGCCATCTCGTATCCATCAGTTATTCATCAATTTATGCCCAACCATAAGTTCTTTACATTGTGCTGACTGAGGTAAAAAATTACTTGCTGCTAATATCAAGATATGTCTAACAGATACCAAGTCATTTGCAAGAAAAAAGTAGTCATTTTAGTCCAACAACTGTGGAGTTTGCATTTGGTGGAGTAAATTATTACTGTGTAGTATGAAGACTGACCATCATTGTTAACAGTAAGCTTAAATAAGTAGCTATGCAAGTAATTTTACATGTGATGATTTCATGAACTTCTCAGCCAAAAATTAAACTGTGGAAATGATGCACAGGGAAAAGCATACACAAGTAGCACTGAAAATATAAATGAGCAGTTCAACATGAGCATATCATAGATGATGGATATCTGGTATAGTCAATGGTGGAGCAGTGGACTGAAAGTGCAATGAAGCAGGAAAAGACAGTGCCAAGAGGAAAGTTTTTGAAAATTACACAGATGTGTGATGGAATTATGACTCAGAGAAACAGTAATGAAAAAGTTAACATGCAAAGAAAAGCTATGAATGTGTTTGTTGACTTCAGGAAGGACAATGCCACAGAGTATTCTGACATTCTTGGCCATTACTGTGAAAAAGGGCTAAAGGAATGGGAACATAGGTTCATACAAAGTTGCTATGTATGCAGTCCAGGAGAACTTTAAGTAAGATGTGCAATATTCCCAAATGCCACACAGCATGGCCTGGTTAAATGACTTGCACAACATTACACAGGAAAATTAAGAAGGAAAAATTGATATTCTGTACTCCTGACATTGTAAATAGAAGTTTAGTCCTGTGTGCCTACTGCCAGACATCACAAGTTCAGTTAGCAGAACTGGAATGAGATTCTGCATTCCTCAATTTACTAAAGGTTGTAAACCTCCCGAGCTCTGTTTCCTGCAAATTGCACACATTTCTTTCTTAGTCTTGGAGAGACCATAGCTTAAGTAGAACTGTGCCATTATGAATGAATTAGTTTTGCTGAATAGTGTTTCTTCTGCATGTTAACAAATCAGAAGATGAGTGGAATAACATTATAAGAGAAGAAATGCACAAAGACAGCAGTGCCTCAAAGAAAAAATACTGATACTAAGAATAGAGACATGGTTAATAGTTTGCTATAGAACTGAAGAACAGCATAGTAAGGTTAAAAGGAATACAATAGTTATATGAGTAATGCAAGTGAGATAGAATTTCCTAATCCCCTCCAAGGCCCTTTTGACATCCCCAGTACTTGTCCCGCACCTCACATCTCCAGAAATCAAGTGTTACAGGACTTACCCAAGACAAAGAACACAGCTTTCATGGGACCTGATAGTATCCCAGGATGTATTCTGCACCATCTCCAGCAAGAACTGACTTTGCCATTGAGCACCCTATTTAACCACAGCTAAAGCACAGGCTTCATTCCAGCAGAGTGGAAAACTGCCATTGTCATCCCCTTGCACAAAGGTAGTGCCACTACTGACCATGGAAATTATTACCTCATTAGCCTGACAAGTCTGATCTGTAAAGCCATGAAGCATATTATTATGGATCTCATAAACAAGGGCATAGACAATCTCCAAGCACTTGCCCTTACCCAGTTTGGACTCGTCAAGGGCAGATCTTGTCTGTTGAACCTTGCTGATTTCTTTGAGACAGTCACCAAGGCCCTGGATGAGGGAAAGTCAGTACATTCCGCTTACCTTGACTTGGTCAAGGCCTTTGACACAATACCCTACTCAGGCATCATCAAAAAGCTAACATAACTTGGAGTAAATCCCTATCTCATCAGGTGGATGGCCAACTGGCTCACAGCAGGACCCTCAAAGTCAAAATAGGCCCTTCCACCTCTGATAGCAGACCTATCACTAGTGGAGTTACCCAGGGATCTGTCCTGAGACCCCTACTGTTTGGCATCTACTTTTCAGAGGTCCGGGCAAAGACAAAAGGCCTGTGACTGACCATGTTTGCGGACAACTTAATGTTAACATACTGCAAGAGGGTCTCACAGCACCTAATGACTGCTGTCAAACTCATGGCCTCAAGCTAAATGCAGAAAAATGTATCATCACACAATATGGCAGAAATATGACCCCTGCTGATTACCACATCAATGGCAACCCCCTAAGCACACAACTTGTGGTGAGAGACCTGAGCACGTAGGTTGATAACAACCTCATATTCGACCATCATGTAGTGGAAGTTGTCAGAAAAGCCTTTTACCTGATTCATCTCATAAGTAAAGGGATTGCATCCAGAAAAAAAGGAGGTTATTACCACTCTATACTATTCCCTCATTAGACCAATAATTGAGTATAATGCCCTATTTGGTATGTACCTCTCCAAACATCTGCACCAAATGGAAAGGCCACTGAAATACCTCACAAAGAGAATCTATAGCCTCCAAAACCTGTCATATGCAGACTCAAGTCACTATCCCTCTACTTGGTATCGTAAAGATTGCTCAGGGGTGATCTGTCTCTTGCTTACAAAGCAATCTTGGACCCTGCCATACTAGAGATGCTCCATATCCATAAGTCTATCTCCTCATGCACTACCTGCTTGAAAGGCCTGAATCTAATATGTGATCAACAAGACTTGCTGGAGAGATAAGTTTGTCTCCCAGAGCTGCCCTGTCTCTGGAACAGAGTGGATGGAAAATCACAAATTTGTCCCAGGGGTTCCACCTGTGTCCCTCATTGACAGGGGTGACAGGTGCTGACTGAGGTTTCTTTTTGGGGATAAACTCTTCGCTAGGCTTGTAAGGGCTCCAGGGCCATTAGCTTAGTAACCTCCTATGATCCTAAAATATTCAGCACCCACTCCCCTCCCAGCCAAAAAAAATATCATTGCACTGCGGGGACTATGGAATAGAGTAATTTTTCAGTGCATTCTTTTACTGTGCCAGTATCAGGGAGTCAGGTTTGCAAAACAGTGTTTTGCTATAATTTAACAAATCTGGAAATGACTAGAATGACAGGAAAATACATAAAGAAAACATGCTACAAGACATCTGTTCTTCAGAAAAATGAAATAGTTATCCAAACCTAAGTTACAGTAATATTGTGTTGTAGACATAATAAGGGGTAAATCACTTGTCACTAGTAATAAAACAAACAAAAATAATCAAGCATGTTCTACAATTTGCAGCCAGAAATAAATAAACAAATAAATAAATAAACCTGACTACTGCAGGCAGAGGGGAACAGATTAATATTGGAAGTCCCTTACTTTCCATTATGAGCTGTCAATTGCATCTGATTCTGCAAGGGTCTCTCAGTGCAGTGACAGTTTTAACAGCTCTGCAGTAGTATGGGGGGAAAGGACTGTCAATTCATCTTGGACTACAAAAGAAAACCCTAAACAAAAGCCTGCAATCTAGCTACTTTTCTGGCTGTAGCTGTATAACTTCTAAGTATAGTGTAAAACAAGCTCTGAGCCACACATAAATGAGGGTGATTAGAGAAGAAAAGAAGCAGTCCTGTTACAGAGGGTATATCAGATGAGAGTGACTCACACAAATCCCATTATATATCAATGGCATGGGAATTCACAGTTACTTCCTTATGGCTGGCAGGAGTCATACAAGGCAGACTGGAAATGTATCATGGAAAAGAGAAAAGGTTGAGGAAAACAAGATCATATTGATATAGCAAGCCTCATTGCTAGCCATGTTGTGGAAAACAGTTTAAAATTCAATTATAAAGTGCTTAGAGTGATTTTCAGGTGTTAAAAGAGGTCAGGAAACAAAGATAGAGTGAAAAAAAAATGATCATCGCTTTAATCATTACTCTACAGGTATTATTACAATTTATTTTTTAGTTCTAAGGTGGAGTTTTCCTTTAACTTTTACAGAGAGTATTACCCCAAAATAACAAAAGTGAGTTCTTATTTTCAATTCAATCAAACAAAGTCAGTAAGGCATCCCTCAACTTCTGGAGGGAGACCACAACCAAGCTCTTCCCAGACTAATATAGATTGGTCATTCATCAGTGCAAATCACATGCTGGGGTGGACCCACTCAGTCTCATTAGTATTTACCACCTTTGTAAGTTACATGGCCAGGCACTGAAAGTATATCAAGCTCATTCAATGTGTAGATGATTCAGATATAGTCTGTCAGATGATGTCATGTCTAATCTACAAAATAAAGTCCCACACTTTCATCCTCTTGATGAAACAACACAACTGTGGGTAAATCCTATGATACCAACACCCAGCTGTGGATTATTGCTAAAGTCTAATTCCATAATCTGTTTCACAAATAAATAGTGTAATACTGTATAGCAGTATCTTTAAATGCTATAACATTACAACAGTCAGTTACAAACAGCAATGCAACAACATCAGACATCAAAACATGCAATCAATAACTGATTTCTACCAACCTTATATCATTAATTGCCAAAAGTGAAAAAGTATATGAAATAATACCAGCAATATTACATTACCTTAGCAATTGCCAGTAAGAAACAATGCAGCAGGACCAAGGCATGCCACTGCAATAATATTTAAACATAAAAAGACTATAGTAACCGGAGCAGGAATGTTACTGTCAAAGATACACTCAAGGAAGTGCTGTCAGTAAGTTAATATGTTTAAAAGGAGTCAACAAACTCCACGGTGTGTAATAAAGCAATACTATAGCCAATTACAATAGTGCAAATAAACTGAGACAGTGATGACAATAAAATATATATCATTTACAAAAAGAATGCAAAGCTTGTAGTACACTAAGGTCTTGTGATGATTACAAAAATTGATTAGGACTTCTTTATGCCATTCTACTCAGAAGCACATTGAACTGAGCAAACTTTTGCAGTTTATAAGTTCTTTAAGGTTTCAATTTTCCAGAAGCTGGCCAGTCAAAATCCAGACAATACCACTACAGAAGTTGGCCAATCAAAAACAGGCACTTCAGTCCTTCAGTGGAATCCAAAAAGGTAGCTATCATGTGGAAGCCTTTATTTTCAAAAGCAGCTGGAACACTGCAGACCAAGTCCAAGTAATCAAATAAAGTCCTTGCAAGGGTGTAGCCAGGCATAGTCTTTGCACTTATCTGAGTATATATGTTTTCTGAATATCTCTCAAAAACATGTCATATAGAGACATGTGAAGTCTAACATGTTCTAAAATAAATGTTACAACATCCATTCAAACAGAAATTTCTTAGAACTGTTTTTAATCATCTGAAAACTTTTTTTAAAAAGACTTGTAGAATGAGTAGCCCAGAATAAAGATGTAGCCAGCAGTACAGAGTCTTGATGGTGCCTATAGGGGAGGAGTTTTATAGACCAACTGCATTGTGTATTGACTGTGGTGCATGATATCCTCAAGATATGAGAACATGGATCATAGACTGTGTGCTCTGTTAACTGTAGCCACTCAACGGTGGAAAATGGCTCTAGGTGATTTGTTCATGTTGAATAAAATCACCAAAAAAAAAAATGGTCATGTGTATTTGCTGGTAATAAGTGGGGTAAGGACCTGGTCTACCATAAAGCCCAGCACCCCTGGGTCAGTATCCCTGGGATAGCTCTGTTGAGTAAAAGCTTGAAGTTAAACAAATAGACCTGCTAAACCTGAATTAAGGGTCACCATACCCAGGCTCACTAATAGGACACAGCTTGAAAGTGAGTGACATGATGGTAAGGAGGAGGCTGGTCATCCTATGTATCCAAGAGACAAGATGGAAGGGCAGTACAACAAAGCCACTTGACTTGGGATCTAGAGTCTACTACTCAGGAGGAAGACAGACTAGAAATGGTGTGAGAATTGTGGTGAGAGAAAGGCTTCTGAAGACAGTGAGGGATGTCATCAAAATTAGTGACAGACTCATACTAATCAGACTATGCCCCACAGCAGGGTTATGATAGTAAGGAAAAGTGTGCATTCCAACAGCAGTTTCAGGGCCTATGAAATAAAGCAGGATAACATAACTGGTGTTGATAATGGGTAAGCTGAATAGACGTATCGGGACAGGGGGAACACATATGAGGACTGTCTGGGTTCCACATGGGTAGGGCAACAGGAATAAAGACGGAGAGGCCTGTCTAGACCTCTGTCTGGTAGCCAACACATGGTTCAGCAAGACAGAAAGTCACAAAATCCCATATAAAATTGACTAATATGCAGCTTAGGTAGACTTCATCCTACTAGGTAAAGGGCAGTGGGCTAGCATCAGTGATTGCAAAGTCATACCCAGTGAAACAGTTGGCCTACAGCAAAGACCACTTGTTGCAACAGTCAGCTGCATGCAGCAGTCAGAAAAAGCTCTGGGTTCAACAGATACTAGTCTGAAAACCTTAAAGTTGACTGGAGAGAAATCAAAAGAGATTTTTTCAGGGTCTAGCACCTCAGGAAGAAGAGGAAATATATGGAGTTGGATATGCAGCTTAGCCAGGTATGGGAGCAAGGTACATAAGGAATGCTAGTGGTGGAATGCAGAAGTTCAGAAAGTCATCAAAAGAAGGAATTAATGCAGGAAAAAAATGGGAGAAATCATTGAGCAGGCTAAGAAGAAATACTTGTTGGCTAACAAAGAGGCTAAAAGTGTTGTTGCAATAACAAAGACATTCTACCAGCTACTAAAAGTGATTCAGCAGACTGCAAAAAGAACAAGTAAGACACCTCTGTAATGGCACAACACAGATAAAACCAGGCTTGGGAAGAATTCAAAGGATGAACTTGTTTACTGAGTGCCTTCATCTTCTTAAAAGACTATAAGAATGAAAAACATTAATTCATGATCAAATTTATATCATATAAAAATGTTGGCTCATTCCATTTCATTTCTTCCTCTCAAATTAAAATGCAGTTTAAGTACATGCAAATTAAATAAATGCAGTTTAAATATGTAAAAGATCAAAAACACAATAAAATATTTTTATGTAAATGAAGTAAATACATGAACAATAATTAAAAAAGAATATACATGTAAGTTAAAAAAACTTTTTTTTAATTATTTTTATATATATTAAAAAGTAATAGCAATGTTATAAACTCATAGTGCTTCATTAACTATTTAAATTGGCAGTCATACTTTTCAAACAATGATTACTTTCCAACTACTTATTTATTTCTAACCATCAGTTATTTTTCACAGTGAATCCCATCAGAACCGGTAGATATACTTTTGTTACCTCTCTCAGTTTCAAAATGGGACCCAAAGATAACTGTCCATTGAGTCCTGGAGAAGTACCTACATTAAGGCACAATTGCCATACTAACTCTTGATATTCGAGCAGCGTTTCCCACTGTTCATCCCAGGACTAGGTTCAACCTGTTCCAGTTCCCAGAAGAAGAACACACCTTTTTCACACTGCTTTAAATGTCTATATAGTGCATTGGAATCTACCTGCTTGGATATCTCAAAATAGTGCCCATAAACTCTCATTTCTAAACATCTCTCAGTCTTCTCAATGTAATAAAAGAAACAAACTTGGCAATAGGCAAGATATACAACTTCCTTTGAGGAACAATTAAAGTATCTATTAACCTTTATGAGGCCCTGTATGGTAGGAAGTCACAAGTCAGCACAATGTGCCATATATTAAATCACAAAGAGGTAGAAAGGATTATTCCGAGGGTAAAGCCTATCAACTGCCAAAATATAAAGCAACAATGTCCCTAACAATTCTTTGAACCTAGCTTACAATAGGGTTGATTCTTGTAACGGAAGTGGATCTATCAGTACCAACACTGAACCTGTTTATGATTTTCAAGACCCTTTAGAATTTTCCCATTGAGGAGGTCAAACAGACTGAAAAACAGGGAGGGAGTTGGGATTCAAGACACTTATTACACCAGAGGTGATGCAGAGGAAGGGGTCGGATCAGAAGGGATGAGGAAGGAATTGATTCCCTTTTCTAACCATATGGTGTTAATCCGTGTTCAGATATGACTAAAACAGATGGTGTTATTAATTCTTTCAACTATTTCAATATATATAAGTACAGTGTCTTACAGTTGACTCCAGTCCACTTTTCATTTTTTATAAAAGGGTTCAACTTTTGTACCCACTGGTAAAACTGAAGTAAGTGAAGTTCTTATTGATTTTAAACTCTGCCTTCAGAAAATAAATCTGGCACTTATGTATGAGAATAAAGGGGTGTTTGGCTCTAATTTATTATTTAAGATCAAGAGTACTTATAACCCTCTTTTACAGCCCACACTCATGAATTTTGAGACCTTAGTTGAACATTACATCAGAAGTTATCTGAACAGAAATAAGAAGTGGGTTTCCAACTTGAAACAGGATGAATTTGTGGTCTTGAAGGAATTGGGTTCAAACAAAAACATAAGGATAATGAAACCCAATCAATGGGAAGGGTAGTCATCATGGATTTTTGGTGCTATACGGCTAAAATGTTAAATTTACCCAATAGTACTCTAGGTATATCCAAATATGTAAATGGAAAGAAGATAAAATATACATTCCATATCTATTTATAAAGCTTACACATTCCATACCAGAGAAACTAGGAGAAAGATTGTTTCTGATCTTGTAAATTGCCAGTGTATGTTGAGCAATTTGTGTGATGGACAGAATCTCTTATCAGAGACAAGGTAAAGCCAATCAAAAAAACACCTCATCAGCTGTTCATTACCATACCTCTGAATCAAGCCCTCTGCTGTCAGATCTGACCTCACTAATTTTCTCTGTAAAAGCACACATACAGCATCAGCACACAGCAGTAGCACAAGAATCCCTGTATGTACACACATATGCACACACATGCATACATGTGCACATGCTCAGACATTCACACTTAACATACACATACACATACACACACAAACACACACACACACACACACACACACACACACACACACACACACACACACACACACACACACACACACACACACACGCAAATACTCCCAGTCTTTAATAAAAACACACATACACACACAAACACGCACACACTCCCAGAGATTCACACACTTAGACATACACACACACACACACACACACACACACACACACACACACACACACACATACTCTTTCTCCCATATATTTACACATGCACACACTTGCATGCAACTACAAACAAGCCCCTACACAGCATATAGAAACATTCACTCACACACCTACATGCAAGAATGCATGCATTCTCCAGAACACACAAAAACATAGACTCAGCATCCCATACCAGCCTCCTGTAGTGCAACAACCCAAGCACATGCACACACACACACACACACACACACACACACACACACACACACACACACACACACACACACACACACACACACACACACACACACACACAGCTCTGCTATACTTATCTGTAGTAACTCAGTTACTCCCATAGTGTGAATGGGTGAATGCTGTAAAATATTCTCTGTCAAGTTAATCTGGAGCTGCAGACATTTCTGGGGGACAGCATATGTCTAAATAGCATTAGTCACAGCCCCAGACTGCTACATTACCACGAGGTTTCACTGGCAAGACCACTGTCCATGTTACAGCCACTGCCAGGGGGGAAACTGTACTTGGATAACAATCGCTGAATCAAAAAGGTTTTCTGTGATAAAAAACCTACTGTAAGGCTTTCTAAATTCCATGGAAAATCTATTACTCATCATTAGCATTTCCTGAGTGCTATGTATGTGAAAACTTTTTTTTGAAGTGTTTGCTTGAGAAGTAGAGGAATTTATGACATCCAAATCTATCCACACTAAGTGAGCATCTCTCAAAATGGGACAGCTTACTTCCCATGCAGTCTAGAGCATGGCTTTCAGGTTATTTCCATGGATGTAAAGGTGCATTAAGTGATGATTCCCTATTTGCCTGATACTTATTTTATGTCTTTCCTTTTTACCTTTTTTCACCACCCTGCTCTTTGACAAGCTTGCATGCATATAATCTGGCTTAGACTTTCTTGATAATATTAGATGAGTGTTATGTAGTATTTTTTGTTACATAGAAAGACCTGTGCAGAAGTGTGTCTCTACATCCTTGCAGTACCTCACCTCTATCAAAGTAATCTGGAAAAGGGTGGCAAAAACATTGGTTCTGTTTTCCCATGTTAATGGTTCAATGCATATTCATGAATGTGCACAGAATTACATCTTTGAGTGCCTGCTGTGCGGATTGTTCAGTGTGAAATATTCATTGTCTTTGCTATCTAACATCCCATCTGATCTCTGATTTTCAGGCTCTCTCAGTGATGTTTCACCTATTCAGTGCATTAACATTGACATGAAGCCTTCCTGGTTCATAAGGATTATTATACATTTGTTGAAGCACTGGAATGCACTATCCTTTTGTTGATCCCAGTGTAGGATTTTTTTTAGGAAATTTACCTCTTGCTCATGATATGACTGGAAGAAAGAAGCAAGAACACAGAGATATTTATGAAATACAGCAGCTATTGCTAATGCTTCCTTGTACACAGTTCTTTGCAAGCACCGTAGTATGTTGCCCGCACACTCGTGGTGTGTCAGTACCATCAAGCATTGTGTGTGAAATGACAATTTTTATACCAGAAGCTGAAGAAGTATAATTGAACAAGACCAACCCTTTATAATCAGAATAAGTAACATATATTAACAGAATGTATCAAAGTTTCTGACTTTTGAAATGTTATTTTGTGTTCTTCCCTACCATGTCTTTAGCATGATTTTTGCATAACAAATGATACAGTAGGCTTAGCAAGCATGCAGTGTTCAGTAAACCTGGTTTCATTAATTCAGGACAGCAACAAATCATTTTAGCCCAGTTGTGACACCTCACCTCTGGCCCATAATCAAGGATCCTCAGTCTTCACCACTAACACCAATGGGGGAAGTACACTGGGAGGATGACAAGTACTCACACAGTATTTCCAGATGCAGCTCACTGCATCAAGTATAATTTCCCTTAAAAGCACACAGAGACTACAGTCAGTCTGGGGCTGGTTTCAACCTCTTTCTTCAGATCCCCAGTAAGACTCCCCACTGGCACAGCTATAGAGTTGAGATCTCAGCTGAGTGGCCAAGCCAAGACCTCCAGCACTCTCTCTGTCCAACCAGTGTTTCATGGCCCTGCCCAAGTACCTGACACATACACTCTTGGAGATTTGCTTTACACACACACACACACACACACACACACACACACACACACACACACACACACACACACACACACACACACACACACCTGGAAAGGCTGGCACAGGTTTACTAGCTATGCCACCTTCTGCCCAGACTGTAAGGTAGTTATTACTGCCACTAGCCACCTCTTTATTAGCTACTTTAAGGTCCTTAACAAATGGTGTCCAATCTTAGTGTGTAATGTTACTATCAATACAAATGGTAGTTTGACCAAGAACAAGGCTATTAGGAGTGACCCACAGTGTCACCAAACAAATATGCAAGTACTTCCAGAACTTAAATGTCTCTAGACAGATCAGTCACAATGAAAGGTTTAAATATATTTAATAATAAATAATAAAAGAACAAAAATGCTCAGTATATACTTACAGTTACATCAGAGGTCAAAATCACAGGAAATATTTGAAACAACATTTCAGAACAATCTCAAATGAATAAAGAAAAACATCTAAGTTAAGCTTTGCTATATTCCTGACTGTATCTAAGAGAATTACTGTACCCTAATAACTTATTTCAAAGCAGGCAAGGCAGATGTGGTGAGTGTCTCTTGATGTTATCAGGTCAAAGAGAAAATACAGAATACAGTCTCTTACTATGACACTTCCCAAATTAATTTCTCAAATATTACTGCTGGGATAGCTTGCACAATGACATCATTTCTTGTCATCTGCTTCTATCACAGGTAAAACCCCCAAGATGCAGCTGGTAGCATTTAGCATCTAAATGTGAAAATACATAGACAAGGGCTTTTCTTAGATCTAAGGAAGATAATGGAAGTCAAAAAAAGAATAAAACACTTCCAAGACAATACGGAAATCTTCTAGTTATAGACATTGTGTCTGTTACTGCATTGAAACTGAATAACATCCTTTTATTAAGTTGCATAAGGTAATTTAATTTCAGCTATATTTTCTGAAGTTAACCTCTTGTGTACAAGTTTTCATTGTTTAAATATATATATATATATATATATATATATATATATATATATATATAAACAGTTGCAATAGTGCAAGTACATTTCTGTTCTAACCCAGTAGAACATGATGTGGTTACATCTTTAAACAGCACTTTGTAAAATACCTCTTCAGCACATGTCTGTACAAGCCATCTTATAAGACATACAGTTCTAAAACATTTGTAACACAAGCATATGAATCATGTTGATATTCACAAATGACATATAATTATTTACAAAATTCCAGGTAGCTGGGCTGTCAGTATCACCTTTCATGACACCCCCCCGAAGACTCAAGCTAGTTTTTCAAGTGACCCTTGAGAAACATTGCTTGAGAAAGATGATCCTATCTGGGAATACCTTACCCCATTCCCTGTCTAGAGATTCCAGCTACCTTGGCATTGCTGACCCTAGTACAGTATCTTATCATATGCCTGCAACCCTAGGCACCATCATAGTAATTTGGGATTTTGCTAGCTGGCTCCTTGTAGCATTAGCTGCTCTTCAGACTCCTCCTGCCACCCACTGCAAATACTTAGCACCAGGGCCTCCCAATCATGGTAAGGTTTCATCTTCTTCACATGGTACAGTTTGTGCCCTTGCCTCCTGCCTAGTTAACATCACTGACCTTCCTTACCACTTTGAAGGATCCCTCCCAGGCTGTCTGCAGCTTGTTGTGTCTGACGGGAATGAGAACCATAACCTGCTGCTCCACAGCATACTCTCTATCTCAGGCATTCCTGTCATACCAGACCTTTTTCTGCTGTTGGGCTTCTGGCAGATTCTCCAGGGCCAAGCCCATGAGTTCCCTGAGACTTGTCCTGAGTTATAAGACATATGCCACAGCAGACTCCTTGTGGGATTCACACTCACCCTCCCACTCATCATAAATCAAATCTAGAGGTCTTTTCAAACTATGCCCATACAGTAACTCAAAGGGTGAAAACCCTGTGCATTCTTGAGGCACCTCCCTGTAAGAAAACAACAGATGGGGAAAATATTAGTCCCACTCCTTCTTAAACTGGTCTGCAAACACCCGTGGCATGGTCTTTACGTTAAAGAGTTTAACCTCTCAACCATCCCATTAGTCTGGGGGTGGTAGGGGGTGGTCATTAAGTGCTTCACCCCAAAGTACCTCCACAGACAAGCCAGCAGGTCTGACATGAAATTGGCACCTCTGTCAGTCAGTATTTCTTTTGGGAAACCTACCCCACTGAAAATCTCTAACAAAGCATTTGCCACCTTATCTGCCTCAATGTGTCTGGTAGCATAATCTACTACCACTAGGATATACTTTTTCCCTGTGAAACTTGGGGTACTCAGATGCCCCACAATATCCATAGCTACACTCTGAAATGGCTCCTCAATCACAGGCAAAGGCACTAAAGGAGCTTTGACCTTGTCTCCTATCTTGCCAATTTTGTGGCACTGCTCACAGGTCCTGCAGTACCCTGTCACATCCTTGGAAATCCCAGGCCAATAAAAGTTCTGCATAATATGTCTCTTTGTACGCTTTATGCCCAGATGACCTGTAAAGGAAATGTCATGGACTATGGCTAGAAGTGCCAGATGGTAGACTCTGTGCATTACCAGCTGCTGCATTCTCTCACCCTCTAGCCCTCCCTCAGGGGTCCACTCTCTATATAGTAACCTTTTCTCCCAGTATATAGATTCCCCCTTTCCTTGAGAATCAGGTGCCTCACTATCTATCTCCCTCAGGCCTTGTAATGTAGGGTCTGAGAGCAGAGCCTGACTCAGCTCTCTCTTTATAAACCTTCCCAGCTCCCCTTCACTGAAAGTCTGGTATTCTCTGACAGTGGTACCTCACTGTCAGCCTGAGTACTACTACTACTATTCACCTCTGCCCTTGCAGTCACTCTGTCCAAATAAACATCAGTACCCACAGGCAGCTGTGGCTCACCTTCAGTCTCACTACTACATGGTAGCTCCCTCCCTGAAGTAACCACCACACCAGTCCTGGCTGCAAGTTTGCAGTCTGTCTGGGTCCTGCCTAGGCTACCAGACCCACATGCTTGTCTCCAAGCCTGACTGTGTGTCACTGCATACACACAAGGTACTATATTATCAAAACCATTCCCTATCAGAACATCTGCAAGGATATCCTCAAACACACCTATTTGCTTGCTTCCTTTTCCACCCTTCCAATCAAAGTGAACCCTAGCCAAAGGTACTTAGAATGGGGTCTCTCCTAAAGCTCTGACTTGTGTAGACTGCCCAAGCAAGTAGTGATCCTCTTTAACCATTGCAGGCTTCACAATGGTTAGGTCAGAGGCTGTGTCTCAATTAGCAGTGGCCTGTTTCCCATCTACTAAGATAGGTTAAAACCTCTTGTGGTAGTTTGGTACCCTTGTTGTCTCCAGACAACATACTGCTGGTGGTCTGTCATTCACATTTACTGGCTGCCCTACCTTTTGTTCCTCACCTTGCCTCCATGGACATCTATATGCCACATGGCCCCACTGTTTGCATTTAAAACATTTAACCCTTGGTCTTGGCCATGTACTAGAACGAGTGGCTTTCCCTGCTACTGGTGGACTCTTTGTTGTGGTTTAGGCTTTCCAGCATGGGTTCCCTTAGACCCAAGTGCACCACTGGATATCCCTTTCCTGTGCAGTGATTCTCTGCTTGCTAGGTGTAGGTCTCCCTTTTTCCCCAACTCATTTGCAGTTCAGCATTCCCTATCTGCCAACCAGATTCTCATGTCCTCAGGCAAAGTGCTAAGGTCTGCCAGCCCTTCAAAAGTGGTGACCTGACACCCACTCAACCATCTATGAAAATAAGTGCTTAACTCAGCAATATATTCACAGACACTGATCTGCCTTGTGTCTATGCTCATGAAACTTTTTTCTATAAGTGTCAGGTGTTAACTTAAAACACTCTAATAAACAATTTTTAACAGTATTATAATTTAAGCAATCAGTATCAGACAATTTAGAAATAGGAGTTACAGCTTTACCATGGATTAAGGAGGGAATGAACCCATACCCAGAGCCCTTGGTCAACATTATACTGTTTACAAACCCTTTCAAATATGTGAATAAAACTATCAAAATTATCACCATCTGTAAATTGTGAAAGAAATTTACTGACCTTTGTTGCTTCTGGGGATCAGTTACTCCCTTCCCCCTTACCTCCATGACCCTGGGGAAGAGTCAACATCTCCTTTTCATGTTGCCTCTTCCTCTCATTTTCTTCAGTTTCCAGATATTTCAGTCTCTCTGTTGTTACTAATTCCATTTGTTTCTCTAGTTACACTCTCTCTGATTATTTTAGTTCTAACCATTTGGCCTCCAGTTCAAGTCTCTTTAACTCCAGATGGATTTTTAAGTTCTCTGTGGAAAGGTTGAACTGACCATTTTCTGAGAGTTGCACATCCACAAGGCCAGTCTGATTGTCCTCCTGGTTGCTGGTCTGTGATGCAGCTGTGACTTAGGCTGCAATCATCTCTGCTTTAGTCAGGTTGGCATGCATCAGTCCTTAGTCTTGGCACATCTCAGCCAGCTGGCTCCTTGTCAGTTTGCCATACTCCTCTGCTTGATATCCTTGCCTGCTCCCCTTGACTGATTAAATTAACAAAAAATAAATAAAACTATTGTGATGTGAAACTCTTAATGTTCAAAGTGTTTCTGATTGAGAGCACAAACACCTTATTAGTGACCATTCTTACAGGCTACAGGAGGTCAATAGCCACACCACTGAATCCCAATATGTGGATATCCCACCACTGCCAACCAATATATGTGATGCTTCACTTCTGGCCCAGTAAGCAAGGATCCTCAATCCTCACCACTGGTACCAGTGAGGGACGTGCACTAGGAGGATGACAGGTATACACACAATATTTCCAGATGCACCTCACTGCATCAACTGCAATTTCCCTTAAAAGCACACAGGGACATCAGTCAGTCCGGAGCTGGTTTCTCCCTCTTTCTCCAGATCCCCATTAAGACTCCCCACTGGCACAGCTATAGAGTTGAGATCTCAGCAGAGTGGCCAAGCCAAGACCTCCAACACTCTCTCTGTCCAACCAGTGCTTCGTGTCCCTGCCCAAGTAGCTGACACACACACTCATGGAGATTTATTTTACAAATGCACACATAGCTGAGAAAGAATGACACAGATTTACTAACTATGCCCCCTTCTGCCTTGACTATAAGGTTATTATTCCTGCCACCAGCCACCTCTTTATCAGCTATTTTAAGGCCCTTAACAAAGGGTGTCCAATCTTACCGTGTAATGTTACTATCAATACAAATGGTAGTTTGACAAAGAGCAAGGCTATTAGGAGTGACCCACACACTGTCACCAAACAAATATCCAAGTACTCCCAGAGGTTAAATATCTCTAGACATATCAGTCACAAAGAAAGGTTTAAATATATTTAATAAATAATAAAAGAACAAGAACATACTCAGTATATACTTAACAGTTACAGCACAGGAAATATGTAAAACAACATTTCAGGGCAGTCTCAAATAAATAAAGAAAAAATATCTTAGCTAAGCTTTGCTATATTCCTGACTGTATTTAAAAGAATTATTGTACCCTTTAACTTACTTCAGAGCAAGCAAGGCAGATGTGGTGAGTGGATCTTGATGTTGTCAGGTCAAATAGAAAATACAGAATACAGTCTCTCACTAAGAAACTTCCCAAATTAATATCTCAAATATTACTGCTGGGATAGCTTGCAGAATGAAGCAATCTCGTCATCTGACTCTATCCCAAGTGAAACCCCCCACTGATGCAACAGGTAGCTTTAGCATCTACCTGTGAAAATGCATAGCCAAGGGCTTTTCTTAGAGCTAAGGAAGATCCTGAAAGTCATAAAACAATAAAACACTTCCAAAACAATACAGAAAACTTCTAGTTTTAGACATTGTGTCTGTTATTGCACTGAAACTGAAAGATACCAGCCTTTTATTATATCACCATAAGGTAATTTAATTTCAGCCATATTTCTTTAGTTAACCTCTTGTGGTCCAGTTTGCATTGTTCAAATATATACATCTAAGCATTTAAATAGAGCAAGTACATTTCTGTTCTAATCCAGTAGGGCATGCTGTAGTTACATCTTTAAACAGCACTTTGTAAAATACCTCTTCAGCACACATGTCCGTGCAAACCAGCTTATATGACATACAGTTCTCATACACTTATAACACAAGCATATGCATCATATTGATATTTACAAATGACATATAATTATTTAGAAAATTCCAGATAGATTTGCTGGCAGTATCTCCTTTCATGACATCAGTAACTATTGTAAGAGAAGAAAAATCTATAATGAACTTTAGTTTGATCTCTGCAGAATGCAATGAACATTTACTATGGCTCAAGTATACTATTCATTTTTCATGTTTCAAAGAATACATTTGTATCCCTTAAAATGTAAACCAGTGTTCTACAATCTTCCCAGCAGTTCTAATTTCTGTAAATTTCCTTCTAGATTCATCCTACAAACAAGGAAGTCATTGAAATAAACTGCACGAAGTGATCTTGAAAAAAAAAATTGCTGCAACACTTTGACACACTGCAGTTGGATGTGATAATACAAAAGGTAAACAGCTGTATGTAGATATTCTTTTATGAGACATTACAATCAAGTGGTTCATAGAAAAATCAGGTGAAGAAAACCTCAGCACATACCTAATTCTGAAAAAAAGACCCTGGCCAACAATGAGAAACTGACATTTGCTCATGGTATGAAGCGTTATTCTAAAGAAGCTGGTTAGCTAGCAGTTAATTTTTAATCTCAGTACAACAAAATACTTTAGTCAGGTTTCATAAGATGTATCATATGAACACCTTTCTTTGAGCATTTCATAGTTGTTATGGTTTTTTTCCTAGCAATAGCTTCTTTATTTCTCTTTCTGCTTCGGCTTGCCCTATATAATGGAATATCCCAGGTATGAACAACCTGTGTTACTCATCTACTGTAACATGAATGGTAGCTTTACTGCCTTTTAACCTGCCCATTTACTCTTTAAGCATAAACACATATTTAGTAAGAGTTGTTTTCATACATTTTCAGTTTCAGCATTTGCATGTTTAATTTCTCCCTGCTCTTAATGGATTTAGTTAGACACGTTTTATCATAGACTTGCTCTTCCTTTGGCTATTACCAAAGTAAGGTTTCTTTTTGCTCCTTAGGATGACTGTTACATCAGCAGTGGTTAGTACTTTTATAGATTTTCCTGAATTCAGTCTTAGGAAACTATCAGTTTATTGCAAAATGGTGCTACTTATTTTTCTGAATTTTATTTCAAATATAATAGCATTGCATACCTCATTATCAATGTCAGTCTTCATAGACTTTTGAGTTTGTTTCAATTCTGGAAGAGTGACTTTACATTTTGCATGTTTAGAGCTAGCATGTTATAAATAGAACATTTTTGTTCTGCATTTTCTGACCTCCTTTCGTCAGCAACAACACTGCTGGAGAAGTAAGTAATATGTTTCTAGTAAGCTCTTTCAGCACTTGTTTTTCTTAAAATGTTTATTTTTTTTAATCCTGAAATTTCATAGTATATGCCCATTTTACCACAAGTAGGAGTTTTAATACTTGAACTTACAATCAGCAATTGAGCTGTATGTGTTATTTTCCCACTTAATTCTTAGCATGTATTAACTTTGGAGTTTTTCTTATTCCTTAGCGCACCCCGTTTGAAATTCTTATTATTGTATACTATTACCTGAAGCTGCAGTTAATTTTATTTGCAAATCTAATACATATTTGTTTGCTTTTTCCTCTGTTGAATTAATTGATGAGGTGTTTTCAAACGTTTAATTTATTTCTTTTTGGCAACGAGCTTCTTTGAGTGTGACAATTATTGTTTACACACAATCCTTTCTTTAAATATATGATGTAATATTCTTCTATAATAAAAATCTAGATCAACTTTCTCATCATAGTTGTGACACACTCACAGATCCTGTGTCTTCCATGAAACTAAACTTAAATCTTTTTATTAATTCCCTGAGTGTAGGGTTGAATGATTGATTCTTATAGTTTTAGCATGTGTTATGAGTTTTCTTCCTGTTGGATTTCTCAAGACTGAGCAGATTTTTCATTAAATGGCAGGTTCTCCATCCCACTCTTTGTTTGTTTGTTTTCAATCTCAAACTCACTGACATCAAAAACTTTTCCAGTATTTCACAGTGTTTTCCATGTCAGTCAAATAATCTGCTGTTTCCATGTTTTTTTTTAATCCTTCCTTCTCCTTCAAAGTTAATTTAGATTCTTGAAATACATCCAACCAGCCAGCCAGCCATTGTTTTAAAGCACTTTCCCTGATGAAAGTCACAGTTGTAGCAAGCTGAGCATTGTACCCCAGACTTTTGTATTGCAAGCGACTGTCTGCAGTTCATTCAGTGGTATCCACAAGCATTCTGGGGTGAACTAAGATTATCCCTCAGACATGTCCTACATCTGCCTCTTGGTCTTCTTATAGTGGACCAAATCTTGTTCTCATCCTTCAACAGGAGGCACCCAAAAGACATCCTCATGAGGTACCCAAAGCACCACAACTGACTCCTGCCAATACAGAGGAGCAGTGTTTGTACACTGAGATCTTCCCAGTCTGCTGTAGGGTCCTCAATCTGTCATAAAAAGTGAGCCCCAGTATCCTATGAAGGAGCCTCATTTCTGCTGCTTATAATCACGACATAATGCTCTTGGCATCTTCTCATATCTCATGACTATGGATGAGGATGGTCACATACTCTAACCAATAAACAGAGAACTTCATCTTTTGAGTTGACTCTTACTTTACCAACACACTGCAGTATAACGAGTGAAGTACTAATGTTACAATGCTATTGCTTCATTAATAAAACTGCAGGCAGTACAATGAGTGAAGTACTAATGTTACAGAACTAATGCTGCAGTAATAATACTGCAAGCAGTACAATGGCTGAAGGATTCATTTCACAGTACTAATGCTGCAGTTTCAACAGTAAAATATTGAATGCAGACAGGAAGCATTTTTCTGTTCTTGAAATTAGATGCCTCAGTTGACACAGAATATCGAACAGAATTGTCACCAGTAACGTCTTTCATAATAGACTCCACTGACTTTGGGCCAAGGACGTCAGTCACCAGTGCTTCTGCTTTCATGCGACCACATTCTGTCTTTTTAGTAGTAGCCGAGTCTTAATATAACAAGTGGCCCAGTTTAGCGCCACAGTCAGCAGCGTTGTAGGAGCTGTGGTGATGTACAGTGTGGTAAACACACATGAGTTCTGCAACCGTTGCCTGCTTGTCAATTCCTGTTACTGTCGTTGACTTCTTCTTGAAAAAAATGTCAATGGCAGCAGTGTTTGCAGCAATCTGAGCTTTCTGATGACTTTTCGAACGGCTATGATTTACTATGTCACCTTTGCCACCATAAGCAACCGAAACCTCCTTCTTACACAATGTGCATCGAGCTGTGAAGACATTGCCATGAACTTTTTCACACCAAGAAAATTCTGTCTGCCATTCTTGACGATACCGTGACAACCTCTTTGCTTTCCTTTTAGGTGGAGGAGTGTTTGGCAAATCATTACATTCTCTGTCAATTTCTGCACTAATCACGCTACCTTCAGTTGTATAATAACTTGTATCTATTTCCAGTGAACCCCCAAGTAGATCAGCTAACAATATCAGATTGTGTGCTATGCAAAAATGTCACTTCAGACTACATCAGTTTTTAGTAAGGGTGAAGCATCCATTCCACAAAGGGAAAGTTGTGGAAAGTCCCGCACTTCACGCAAACTCTTCGGTAAGACCCTATAGCCTCAGGCTCTTACTCACGCAATTCTACTTTCTAGCTAATGAGCTTTCCCAGGGCTGTCTTTCTCCAACTACTGTAAGCTTATTTGCGTCATCAATGGAATGCCTGCTCAGCCAGACACAACATGACAGTGTCACCCTGTTATAATGTGTTTAACACAAGCGCGCATTTGTGTGCCTGAGAGAACATTCGGGTTTTTACTAAGCAGTCTGGTCCAGATCTTATTTTCAGCACACAATCAACTCTGCTTCTGCTATCCCCATTGCAAATCCCAATTCCCTATAGGCATTGATAACACGCCCTTTTAGAGTACATCTGGACTAGTGGTACATTTTTCCGTCAGCCTCATTGCAACAATTCACACACAGTCACCTGATGACCCAGTATATCCTAATAATATAATCCCACTATTTAAGTGACTGGCTTTGTTCCTACCACTCACCAGGCTAACCCAAACCAAGAAAATGTTTCTGGGTACAGCTAAGTATAAACAGTTCCCCTGAGTGCTTGTGAACCCGTTGATATTTACTTGACAAAACTTATAACTGTAAAAATAATACAAATGCTGTTTTAAGTTTATATACCTCAATGATTGTCTACTATAAGAATTGTTTATCTCTAACATATTGTGTATGTTTGCTATAAGTATGCTCTATTTTTTTTTCTCTTCTCTCATGTACTGTATTGTATTGTGGAACTTTTCTCCCCGGGCCTCCGCTGAAAATGGACATGTGTCCAGTCGGACTTTCCCGGTAAACAAATATAAAATAAAATAAATAAAATAATAAAACATCTAATTTTGAAAGATAATGATGTAATACACACACACAAATACACACACACACACACACACACACACACACACACACACACACACACACACACACACACACACACACACACACACACACAAGCATAATACTGTGGACACGTTTTGAAAAAAAAAACAGTAAAACTGTACACAAAACAGAATCACCTAGTAGATTAGTCTTGATTTGGAGGCAAAGAATAAAGTTCACTCAAGGTAGCTCTGTACCCCTCACTATAGCGATTACTTAGGAATTTTTTTCTAACTTAAAAATCCATGATGTAGACAGTTGGTTAGCAGTAAGAACTTAGCCTTGACAACTTAAAAAAGTGCCAGATATGTTTGAATACAAATTACAGTCATATGAAAACAAGTAACTTTAGTACAGAAGGTGCAGATGCAGTCAAAAAAATAACTCATTGTTAACCAGGTTTGTATATTTAATAAATAACCAAATGCGTAAATAAATGCATAATAATGAAATAATCCTTTGCTGACTGTTTCAGTGCTGTCAGAATGACCATTGCTGCAAGTGAGCTTGCAGATGTTTCTTCTAGGCTGAGCATTTTTTGTCTGCAAAAATAATAAACAATAAATTGAAAAAAAAAATAACTATGTAAAAAAACAGAATCAAATGCAAATCAAGTTTCCCATGATACACTGTACAATGAAGTGCGAGTGCAACGAGTTTATTTTTTTCCACACCCACGCTGTTCGAGTTAAAAATAAAGACTAGTGTTTTCTGCTGTGCACATATGTTTAGCAGCTTGGGTGAGGACCTGAGGTTAATGTCTGGCACACTTCCATCCTTAGGACATGCAGTACAAACAGAAGAAAACAAATTAACTAGTTTTGACACCAGCAAGTTAAAGGAAACACTTGCTTAATATTCTGTATCTTCAATCCACAAATCCCCTACCCGGCTACCCTTGACCTACTTCTCCAGAAAGCTGTGTTAACCTTATATGCTTTATGTCACACGCACGTATATGTATGACTGTATAGGCTGAGCAATGCGTTTGTACATTACTACCTTACCTTTCTGCAAACGGAGTGCTCAATTTCTGTGGTGGACTTCCCATCACTGAGGGTTACAACCAGGAACAGTTACTTTGTACAGGAGCCCCAAGCATCATCACACCGCATAAATATTCTGCAAAATAAACAGGTTCCAGATCCGGACGGTCATGGTGCAGATGTGCTACTGCATCTCAGATTATTACGGCTGGGCTAGCTGCCTTTAGTCTTTTGCTAGTTTTACATTTTTCTCAAGTAAACAGCATTATAAGTGGATAATATAATGTGTCAATTATCACACTGTTATTCATTTCATTGGAACAAGTTAGCAGTGCTGTTGACAGGTTCTTGCGCTGGTGAGTAAGAACACCAGGCAGTAAGCCAGGCTCCTCCATGACAGTCTCAGTTGTAATTTTGTAAAAGAACAGCATGCATGCTTGATGAACAAGCCTGTAGGGCTGTCGGAAAATTGCTGTGAGCATTAAGGTCTAAGGATTTGGGGGAGTTGGTGTGGGCAGGCACACACAGTTCTGATATTGATACCACTTGACTTACCCCACATTACTTAAACAGTGATTATGAGAAAACTTAGTAAGTTATAGTAACTTGTGCTAAGCTGTGCCAAAAACAGGACATATAGCATCCTGGGAAGGTCCTTCCCAGGGCACAGGACACAGATGGGTAAATCCAGGACATCCTGGGAAAAACTGGATGGTTGGAAATCCTAAGTACACATCCAGTGATTAATCTCCTGACTGATTTACCTTCACTCATGCAAAAGAGTCCAAGCTACGTAAAGATCTACATTTGAAGTAATTGCAATCCCAATACTCGCAGAGAGCAATTTACTCTTTTACCAAGAGAAAACTCTGAGCTCTAAATTGGAGGAACTGATTTTCACCATAGCTACCTCATATTAAGTAGTGAATTTCTGTAGTGCACACTGGAGAACATAGTCACTTAAGGCTAATAGGACAGCATTACTTGCAAATAGCAAACATACCACCCTCATGTTGCTGAAGCAGAGATTTTCCAGACTGTATATGTCTGTTGATATCCTGTCTATGAAAACTCACAAACAGAATGGAAAAACATTACATCCCCCCTTGCAAAGGCCTATGCCCAACTTGAATACATTCAACTTCTTGAAATCTTCATTTGAAAAAAAAAATGGAGTTATATCCCCTGCAGGAAAAGTCAGACACCATTCTTACTTAAAAAAAAATCATTATGTGATTGCGACCACATATATTCAGCCATATGAAAAAGATCAATCAGGACTGAACATGATTCAAAGAGAAAATGCATCATCACCACCTAATGTTAACTGTCTGAATTTTTTGTTTGGTCACGAATGCTAATTATTTTTCAGTGCTCTGCTACACATGCCATTTGATACCCTGTAAATGTTATTCGCCATATAGTCAGATTTTGCTATGTAGCATAAAACTGCTTGTTCAAACTACTAGCACTGACTACCTACCTACCTTCCTTTCCATCAGTTTATCTGTGTCTATATCTATATCTATATCTATATCTATATCTATATCTATATCTATATCTATATCTATATCTATATCTATGGGTCAACTCACTTTAGTAAATATCTCCAAAAAGTTGAGAGTAAAAGATTGACAAACTGAACACATTTCTACTCATGCTCTGAGAAAGAACCTTTCATAGGTTCATAGGTGGTTACTAGGCTAAAGGCCCTAGGGCCTTTACCAGCCTAGCCATTTAATAAACCAAATAGCCTTATTGACCCTAGTTAGATGGTCATTGTTAGCAGAGCGATTCTGTGATCAGCTCTGACTGCCCCTGTCCAAGAGGGACATAGGTGCCACCCCAGGCTTGAATAGGGTCATTGAGGTGCTCTGCTTCAAATGGTGTGGGAGCTTATTCCAGAGGAGTGGCAATCACTGTGAGATATATCT
Source organism: Protopterus annectens (assembly GCF_019279795.1). Taxonomy (NCBI): domain Eukaryota; kingdom Metazoa; phylum Chordata; order Ceratodontiformes; family Protopteridae; genus Protopterus; species Protopterus annectens. The sequence goes on along the minus strand of NC_056728.1, from coordinate 696,593,820 downwards.
GTCTGTCCAGCATGTTCTGTTAATGTCACAGGCTAGGTTAAGACCCCTGGAGGGAGTTATTCTTTATCCCATTTGATATGCGGATGTGCAGCATATCCATTAGGGCAAGGTCTGAGACTGCTCTGTAGGCCAGGAACAGGTCACCTGTCAGCAGCCTGTATGATACAGAATACAGGGACAGAGTATTCAGTCTTTCCACGTATGTAATGTTTTGGAGGCCCTGGATTCTCTTGGTTAGAAACCTCTGCTGTCTCTCCAGTTGCTGCAGGCATCTACTGAGGTACATACCGAAGGAAACATTGTACTCAATCAGTGGTCTGATAAGGGATGAGTACAGCAGAGCTATAACCTCCCTGGTCTTGGATGTGATGCCCTTATTTATGAGATGCACAATGTAGAATGCTTTCTTTACCACTACAGACACATAGTGATCGAAGTTTAGATGGCTATCAACCTGTGTTACCAATTCCGGCACCACTAATTTTGAGTGTAGAGGGGTGCTATCAATATCACAATTAGCAGGGGCTAATTCTTTGCCAAATGGGATAATGAGGCATTTTTTGGCATTAAGTTTTAGTCCATGAGTTTGGCACCAATTATTTTCCAGAGTCAGCCCTTTATGTAATATGTTAACATCGCTGGGTGACTCTATGATTGTTCCCAGTTTACAGTTATCTGCAAACTTGGTAAGCCACAGACCATCTACCTTTGCCTGGACTTCAGAGAAATAGATTCCAAATAGTAGAGGGACCAGCACAGATACCTGTGGTACCCCACTGGTAACTGGTCTACTGGTGGAGGTGGACTCCCCAACTTTGACAGTGTGTGTTCTGTTGGTGAGCCAGTTTGCTACCCATCTTGTAATGTATGGGTTAATCTCCAGCTGGCAGTGTTTCTCTATGATATCTGAATGAGGGATTGTGTCAAAGGCCTTTGTGAAATCAAGAAAGGTAGTATGTACTGTTTTTCCCTCATCCAGGGCTTTGGTGACATTCTCAAAGAAGTCCACTAGGTTTAATAAACAAGAGCTACCCTTAATGAAACAAAACTGGGTTGGGTCAAGGGTTTGAAGGTCACCTATGTCCTTGTGGATAAGATCCCTGATGATTCTTTCCATGGCCTTGCAGATAAGGCTGGTTAGGCTTATGGGTTGATAGTTCCAGGGTCAGTTTTTAGACCCCTTTGTGCAAGGGGATTACTGTTGCTGTTCTCCACTCTGCTGGGACAAAGCCACTTCTCAGGCTATGGTTAAAGAGAGTGCAAGTGGTTCCACTACGTCTTGTTTTAGATTGTTTAATAAGCACCCTAGGATGTTATTTGGTTCCATAGAAGCCATGTTTTTGGCCTTGGGGAGTGCTTGTATGACCTGTTCTTTGGAGATACTCAATAGAGAACTGGTGTCAAGAATGCTTTGGGGGTATGTCTGGTAGGGACAGGTGGATAAAGTTATTGCCAAATCTGTCAGCTAGCAGGTTGGCAATTTCCTCAGGTTCAGTGTGAGTGGTACTGTCCACTGTCAGTTCAGCACACAGCTGGGCATTCCCTTTTAGGCTTCAGACTTAGCTAAAGAATGCCTTATAAGTGTCTTTAGCTAGGGATATTAATTTAAACTTGTAGCCAGCTGTAGAGGACTTAAGATATCTGATTTGCTTGTTCAAGTTGTGGAGGGTATTCTTCTTTTGAGTGAGTTCCCTCCTGCATTTAGATATCAGTTTCTTTTTTGTTCTATAGCTTATTCATACTTATAGTACAACAGAGTGGCTTGATTTTTCTGGAAGATCTGGTTTTCTTCCTGTTGGGTACAGCCGAGTCAGTGCATTTGTTTAAGTGGCTGTATAGTTATTTGTGCAGTCCTCTGCACAGGAATCATTGCTGGCTATTTTGGCAGGGGCTCTGAAACTTTTTATACCATTGCTTAGTAGGTATTAGTTTGCTTTGGAGAAATTTTTCATTTTGTTTTACTCCTGTGTGGGTTTCTGGTTTGATCTTTACTTCAAACAAAACAGATTTATGGTCTGACCTTAAAAGAGAGGGCAACATAAAAGGGGTAGTGCAGTAACCCTCCCCATGTTGGTGAACATTATGTCAAGGACATTTGAGCCCCTTGTTGGTGCACAGGCAACTGGTCCAGGGCATTTGAATTAACAAAGACCAGGGGCCTCATAGAAATCATGTTTGTACTCATGTAAGATGCCCGATCAATGGAATGATAGTTGAAATCTCCCATGAACAAGTTGTTTGGCTGTAGCAAGTTAGTTAGGCGATGTGCTTCTCCTAGTTCATGGTATGGAACCTCTAGCTAGTGATGATGTGGAGGGGTATTTCACCTATAGTTAATTGGACCTGAAGTAGCTCAAGAGAGTTGTACTGGTTCACCAGTCTCGAGGTATATTTGGATTTAATGAAGATGGCTACACCTCCACCTCTGTTTCTTTCACACTCATTTTTGGGTCTGAGCATGTGAAAAGCATTGCAGTCTTGTACAGTCAAAGGGCTCTCAGTGGTCTTGCACCAAGTCTCAGTGACTGCACAAACATCAGCATCTTACAAGGTTTACTGTTTAAGCTCCTAGCATTAAGTAGCATGACCCTGAGTTTGTCTTTAGGGGATTTCTTTACATCGGAAATGTTGTTAGCACATTGCCTAAAAAAGGCACTATAGGGGAGTCGAGCTTCTTTGCCAGTATCTGAAAGCCTTGAGGAGACAAGGGAAGGGGATCTATGGCAAAGCAGCGTGGACTGTGAACCATGTTTTCCCAGGCAGACAGAGGACTTCCCCTGGTGTGACACCAGAAGCTAAGCCAATTATTGAAATCAATCATTTTTTGTCTGTATTGTGGCATAATCCTAGGTGAAGGTAGGATGCTGCTTAGGGCTAGAGACATACCTGCCTGGGGCACATAATCTGAAAGTTTGATCATGTCTCTCTTCATACAGTCCAGAGAGTTATGTCTCAAGTCATTCACAACAACATGTACTATGACACAGTCATAATGGTAATTGTTGTTCAGTGACTTGAGTGCGTGCATGATTTGACAGATCCTGGCAGCTGACAGACAACTGACTGTGACCTTCTCCTTGTTCAACGTGGTGAGGGAGACATCTGTGTGTTTCAGTACTGGGTTGCCCATGACCAGAACATTAGGTTTTGAGGTGTTTTGCCTTAGGGGCTTAATGGTTGAGATACTGATATGTGTGTTGTTATGTGTAGTGGTGGATTCTGTTCGCGTATCAGTATGTGTATGTCGTTTGCTCTTGGGAGGTCTCTGGTCTTTTGGTAGGCTCTTAGTCAGCACTTCTGCATATGTGGGTTTATGTGTCTTGACATTATCCTGTGTGAGAGGGGAGTTGTGTGTGCTGACAACCTGTTGTATGTATTGTATATTGTTATGTGAGAGGACTAATTCTAATTTCTTGGTATAGTTACATCTCTCACATGCTGTGTTTGTTTGGTTTAGGAGCAAGTGGTTATCAGTATACATGAGGCAAGTATTACATTGCCACAGGATGCTCATGTCCATCAGGTTGGCTGGAGAAATGGTGGGAACTGTCCATCCCTTATGGCAGGTGTATATTCTAGTAACTACTGGGGATTGGCTAGATGGACCAGGATTTGCTTGTGAGACTAACAAAGGCAGCTATTCTGTGGAGAACTAAGGGAGGAAGGCTGTATCATTGCCTCAGAATATGAAACTGAGTTGCTCACTAGGTAGCAATGTGCAACTGCATTGCCCACAGAGAGGCAGTGGTGCTAAGGAGGGTTATTTAGCAGGTATCAAGAGAAAACCTGTGTTTCTAAGTATTTGCATCTATATATGTGCCAAATCCAAGCAAAGTTAGACAGCTTTAACACAAATTAACTGATAGGAAAGCCCAAAACTGAGTCTTTTCCAGCAATCCCCAATTCATATGGGTCCTGGGCTTAGGGTTACCACCTATCCCTCTTTGTGAGGGACAGTCCCTCTTTGGGCAGTTGCGTCCTGCTGAAAAAACTGAAAAGTGGCAAATGTCCTGAGATGTTAAGGCAAAAAATATATCCAAAGTTGTCTTTAACAGTTGCATAAATTAGTTATTTTGTATTTAAAACACCTAAATGCTATAAGAAATAGCATAAGCAACTTAAACACCACACAAATAAACTTTTATTTTGGAAAAAAGTGAAGTTCTGCCATTTGGATTAGCTGTGGGTATATTTTGTACCGCAAAATTTGACATTTCTACAAAAAATGTCCCACTTTGGGCATTTGAAAAGGTGGCAACCCTACCTGGGCTGCACACTTCTGCCATAAGGGTGCAGGAGGGCCTTCTTAATGTTGGATGACTCAAACAGCCTAGATTCAGCAAATCTGAATCTAGCCTATGTTATATAATACAAGTACTAGAAATTCAAAGTGCAGATAAAACAGCTACAGCAGTAAAAACAGCAAAAATAAAGCAGCAATTAAGCAAAATACAGTTCAGAAAAGTGCAATGCAAGCTTAAATATACTTGTTTTTTGTTGAGCACAGTGGATGCCTTGAACTTAGTTCAGATTCACTCCAGATCTCTGGCTAAAATACAAGCAAAGTTAAATAGTTTTAACACAAATTAATCAATAGGAAAGCAAAAAACTGACCCTTTTTCCAGTTATCTCCAACTCAGATCATTTCTGCCATAAGGATGCAGGAGGGCCTTCTTAATGTAAGATGACTGGTTTTAGTGTTCAGGTAATACCAAACAGCCTAGAATCAGCAAATCTGAATCTAGCTTACTCCATGAAATACAGAAGATCTAGAAATTCAAAGTGCAAGAAAAAAAAAACCGTCAACAGCAGTAAAAACAGCAAAAATGAAGCAACAATTAAGCAGAATACAGTTCAAAAAAGTGCAATGTAAGCTTAAAATATACTTTTTTTTTGTTGAACATAGTGGATGCCTTAGATTTAGTTCAGATTCACTTCAGATCTCTCTCAATTGTTTCTTTTTTTTTTTGAGGAGGCCATCCCACCTGCACCCCTCACACTCCTTGTGAATTATATATATACTAACTCTAAGATCACATAGTCCTTGGGGAGATGTTATATTCCCCTATCCCAGGTTTGTCGATCTCAGACATCTATTGACTATGTAGACAATTAAACAGATGTTGACAAACTGCCATTTAGGCTATATATATATATATATATCTTAATCATGAAGGTATTGCCATTGAGGGTAATGTAGATCAAATCTAGCATGGATGCAATGTGGTTTTTCTTTGGCAGTTATAATTATGTAGTTTTTGATAAGTAAGTGAGAAGGTGTATAGTAAGTAACTGGTCAGGATATACTAGAAGTATGTCAAATATAGACAGCAGAAAATTGAAAAAAATATTCCATACTGATACATAATTAAAATGACTATTTATACAAACAACTAAAAAACTTAAATAGTATCAGATGTATTCTCAGGTGCCTGTCTCCAAACCCTGTCCTGTCCATTCTTCCTTCTCTATCAGACATCCTTGAATACACAGCCCAGCTCACTGTGGCTAACAATTGTCCTTTACTAAGTGATTTTACCCTCAGCATTATACAGGGGAGGCACTGAACAGAATGTAGCTTAAATGGCTCACTGTTAGTTTGAATCCATTACTCAAAAATGAAAAATGTTTAAATATTTTTATTTGGATAAAAGAATAGTCTATTGTAAAGGTCAAATAGGGGCTATATTTGTGAACTCTGCAAATTAATTCCTTGCAAACAGATGTAGTGTACATAAAAAACATGTAAAATAATAAAAAATAGGAATGCAATGAGTAGTCAGTAGCCTACAAAGGATGCTTAAGTGAAGTGGTCTCTCATTTCAAATAATATGAAGTACCTCTTAGAGAATAATCCAAACTTATCAAGTAAGCTTACACTTATCTTTATTGTGATTCATATTAGACAGGTCAACTGTATACATTTACTGTTCTTCCTTGTTTCTATATTGGATACTGTAATAGGAATAATTATTCCTGACCTACCTTTGCTTTCCTGATCTTTTGTTCATTGCAGGAACAGATTACCTTAAATACAGTCCACCTATCATATGATATGGAAATATTTATTCCTGAAGCTGTTTGGATGCAACACTATTCTACTATGAAAATTAATAGATTATGCAGAACTGCAGCTTATCTCTGCATAACACAGCTAGGAGCAATTTATGTGAAAATCAAAATTATATCTGTACTTTTCAGCTGTCCCGCATTTTTCAAAATCCCCCTTATATTATTTTTTATTTTTTATTTTATTTAGTATTTGTTTACTGGGAAAGTCCAACTGGACAAAGATCCTTTTTCAGTGGAGACCCAGGGAGAAAAGCTCCAGTTATACATTATAGAACCAATACAAAGAAAAATACAGGGAAGAAATAATAGCAGTTCTCACAAATTACATACTATTTTCAAGTACAATTCATGGGAAGTATACATTTACATTTGCAATGTACTTATAGCAAGTCAATGACAGTTACATTTACAACATAGTTATAACAATTCAGTGATGGAGAGAATATATTATTCCTTGCAATTAGGACTGATAAAGCTGCCAAAAATAATTCAAAAGGAAATTCTAATTATGGAGGCAAAGAAAAAGTTCATAAGGAATTTCTAGTTACAGAGGCAGGAGAAATGAACTACCCCGGAGAGTTGCAGAGACAGAGCTGGGTATTTGTGAGATGTGTTTTTAGGAGTTTTCTAAATTGTAAAGAAGAGCACGTGAGGTTGGTAGTTAGTCCATAGTTTTGGGATATAGCTTGAAAATAATGATTCACCAGCTGCATTGTTTGCTTTGGTGATGTCTAGGAGGGGTTTATTGGTAGACCGGAGGGATCTAGAGGCAGTATATGGCTGTATGAGTTTTTGGAGAACAGGACTTTTATCTGGTTGATGAAGGATTTTGTGGGTGAAGGTCAGTTGATTAAAATGTAGCAGTTGAGGAAGTTCAAGCCATTTTAGCTGTTTGAGAGATGTGCAGTGATGTGACCTGTATGTAGTACCTGTGGCAAACTTTGCAATTTTATAGTAGCAAGATTCAAGTTTGGCAAGGTCAGTTTTACGGAGGTTTGTATGTATTGGGAGGTGTATAAAAGTGTTGAAAAGAGTTGTATATGAGCAATAATGTTTTTTGTGCTATTTGTAAGAAATATTTTGTTCCTGTAAAGGAGGCCAAGTTTTTTCTGGACTTTTTAATGGTTTGGGCAATATGGATATCAAATTCCTCTTTGCTGTCGATTTCTACACCTTACAGTTTGGTGGGGGTTGTTGGGGTAATGATGGTTTTGTTTTTGGATAAGATGTCGAAGGATGGGGAAGCAGAGGTGGTTTTACCTGGATAGAAGAGAAGATGTTTTGTTTTGTTGGGATTAAGAATGAGTTGAGAGTTTGAGCCAAATTTCAGCAGATAGAAAGGATTCTTGGGTCTTGTTGAGGAGTTTTTGCAGAGAGGAAGCTGAGCATATCAGAGTTGAGGTATCTTCATATTGAGCCACAGTGGCATGAAGTATGGAGGAGTTGGTTGGCGAAGACAGAGAATAGAAGGGGTTCAAGTATGGAACCTTTTGTGGCTCCTAAGGTAACTGGAAGAAGGGGGAGAGGTGCTGGTGCCAGTGGATGGCCTGTTGGCATCCTGCTAGGTAATTCTAGAACCAGGTGATAGAGAAGGTAGTGATGTTTTGGGAGGAGAGTGCATTGATTAATTTATTGTGATTGACCATATTAAAGGCCTTGGATATGTCTAAGAATATGGCAGATACAAATTTTTTGTTATTCCTATTTTGGTTCACTGTGTTGGTAAAGGACATTAGGGATGTGGACGTGCTGTGAGAGGGGTGAAAACAATGTGGAGTGTTTGAAAGTAATTTATGTTTGTGAAGGTAATCCATAAATTGTGTATGAACGATTCTTTCTACAGTTTTAGATGGGGGAATAGGATGACAACAGGGTGATAGTTTGTTAATTCAGCGGTGTTACCTTCCTTATGTAAGGGTAGAATATGGGATATTTTCCAAATATCAGGAATCAGGCTGTCAGAGATAGATCTATTAATGAGTATGGCTACTGGGTAGGCTATTCTTACAGCTGCAATTTGCAGGAAGTCAGCAGGGAGGTTGTCTGCAGCCAGGGTAGTTGGTTTTAGCTTTTTGAATAATTGCTTGATAGTATCAACAGACACTGGTTGAAATGTAAACTGTTTGGAGGAAGTTTGTGTTTGGGTGCCATATTGTTCTGTGATAGGAGCAGTGTGTTAGAGGTGCTCTGAGAATTTGCAAGGGCTTGAATTGTTTTTGTAAAGTATTTATTAAACTGGGTTGCAAAATTAGCAGTACTGCTGGGTGTTGATTGAGTGGGAATAGTTAATTTGCCTGGCTCTAATATGTTAACTGCAGCCCAGAACTTTTGTGGGTTGTTTTAATGTTTTATCTGAATATTGTGGTAGTAATTGATTTTATTCCATTTTACTATTTTTTATTACGAAGTTCTAGGAATGTTTGTCTTGTTAGATGGGTTTTATTTTTGTGAAATTGTTCCCAGGCCTTATCTCGGGCCTTGAGTAGTGATCTCCATTCTTTAGTTAGCCAGGGTGCATAGTTTGATTTAACTCTAATTGTTCTAGGTGGTGCATGGTGGTTAAGTATGTCTAAGAAGGTGGAGTTAAAGGAGTTAACAGTGTCATCCAATGGTAGCTGTATGAGAGGTTCCCAGTTGCAGCTTTTTAGGGCAGAAATGAAGCTGTTAGGGTTGAAGCTTTTTTATCTCTGATTAGACAATAGGTAGGTTGGTAGGTTTGATGAGTTTTGATTCTTAAGAAAAAGGTTGGCTGATGTTCACTCAGGCTGTCAGGGAGACTGGGACATCAGGGTAGGGTTGTTAACTAAGGTCCAGTCTTGGATGGACTGTCGTTTGGAAGTTTTATCAGTCCTAGTAGGAGATGTAATGAGTTGGGTCAACCCGCAAAGGTTAACATGGGATGTTGGTTTTGGAGAGGAGCATTATTTGCTTCATATTTTTGGTCTGTCTATCAAGAAATGGTTGATTTTCTGCAAATCATTTTGGATTACTGTCAGCGATGCCAGATAATTAGTTTCATACTTCTTATTGTTCAGAAAATGCATGTTTACATAAATTTGTACATTGACATATAGTCAGGTTTTGTGCCCAAGGAATGGAAGATGGCTTTAGTCATTCCCCTACACAAAGGAGGTCCAAACACTGATCCGGGTAACTACAGGCCCATAAGTCTGACCAGCCTCATATGTAAGGTCATGGAAAGAATCATCATGGACTTGATAAATAATGACATAGGTAACCTACAAATGCTGGACCCATCACAGTTCAGCTTTGTTAAAGGAAGGTCATGCCTATTAAATCTGAGGGACTTCTTTTAGAAGGTCACCAAAGCAATGGATGAAGGCAAGACTGTACACACAATTTACCTCGATCTGGCCAAGGCTTTTGATACAATTCACCACTCATGCATTGTAGACAAGCTCACTAATTTAGGTATAAACCCTTTTATCACCCACTGGATAGCTAATTGGCTAACTAATAGCACCCAGGAGGTCAAAATAGGTGAGGTCACCCACTCCAAGTAGCCAGTCACTAGTGGAGTCCCCCAGGGCTTGGTACTACGTCCGGTCCTTTTTGGCTTCTATTTCTCTGAAATGGAAGTAAATTCTGAAGGTTTATGGCTGACTAAGTTTGCAGATGATTGTGAGCTGGGGGTTATCTTTGACTCCCCTGTAGACACTAGCATTCTTCAAGAAGGCTTATTTCTAACTAACAAATAGTCACAAAGCCATGGTCTTAAACTCAGTGTTAAGAAATACATAACTGTATCCCTTGTGAAGTCAACTATTCTGGCTAATTACCATGTTGATACTACAGCCCTAAGAGTTGACCCACTGGTCAGGGATCTGGCTACCCACTTAGGCAATAGTCTTGGCATCGACCACCACATGGCCACAGTGGGAAGGAAATCATTTCATGTTTCACAACTTAAAAGTAAAGGCATGACATATAGATCCAAAGAAGTCATTATCCCACTGTACTTTGCCCTTATCAAACCAATCATAGAGTACAATACTTCCTTCATTATTTACCTGACTAGGCATAACAGCAGTTTTACTTTGATGGATCATAGCCTTTCTCATTCTACATCTGTTAAGTTAACACACTTACTTAAAGTTTTCTGTTGCCTACTGTTTGTGGACCAGTTTAAGAATATTGTTTATTTGTCTTCTTGTAGGTGAGCTAATCTACTGCTGTTCTGTGCATTTAGTCACTGCTGGTGTTGTTATAAGATGTTTTCCAACTGACTGCTTGTAATTTTTGCTTGCAACCCTTTCACCTATGCTTTCCACACCATTCTTCTCAGCTTTACATTGCACAACAGCAGTGGAATGGGAGTTAACACTGTATAGTAACCTGTGCGCAGTTTGCTGTACTTTTCCTTCATGTGATCTAAACCACTTGTTTTTGTTATCAAGACTGGCTAGTGTACTCCCTGAACTCAGTTAAATGAAAAATATTTTTTTATTGGGCAATACCATAGAGGTTGGGTCAGCAGAAAGAGTACTGAGCTTGAGAAATGATAATTCCATTGAACAAACAGTAAATCAGCTCATTAGAGGCAAAACATTCTCGACCTTGTCCTTATCAATGTAGTCCATTCATGTACTACTGCTATAGTGTCCCCATCCCTGGTTAACTCTAACCACAGACTATGGACTCTCTTCTATAAAGTCCCAAACAACCCACCCCTACCTACCATGAACAAATCTGAATTTAAGGACTTTAAAAGAGTAGACCATTTTAAACTCTATGATGATTTGTTTTTCTTGTAATGTCCCCATTACCCATGCAGTTCTAGTTTCTAGCTACCCAGTGGAGTTCTTAAAAGGCAAAAGCATAGTGTTGTTATATTCAGTAAAAAAAAAAAAAAAAAAAAAAAAAAAACCCTCTTAATTGCCACTTCACTCCAAACGGATACAATAGTCAGGGTCCTGGGTACCTTCTTTCAAAACTCCCTTTCTTTTGATCATTATGTTGTCTCAGTAGTTAGGAAATCTTTCTGTTTAGTACAATTTGAGGTATCTCATCCAAGTCAAAAGAAGTTATCATCCCTCTGTAATCAGCTCTATTTAGACAAATAATGTACCTTTTGTATGTACCTGTCCCGATGAATCTAGCTCAGATGATTGATGAACTTAAAACCCATATGGTTGAGACCATATGATCGACAATTTAGTTATTTCATCAATTTGAACAAGTCAAACAACCCCAACAAATAAGGTACAACAATGTTTTTGTGTGTGTGGGTTGGGGTTGGAGGAAGCCCCCCCTGTTGCCTCCACTGCTAATTATATATGCAAACACTGAGATTGCACTGCAGTGGGGGAAAAAGGTACATTCACTGTTCCCTGCTATACTGCAATCTTAGTCAAAATGGTTGATGAACTGAATTGTCAATCACATAGTTTCGACAATTTTGTTCTTTAATCAAATGAAGTAGACATGCCCAGACACAGCACACAGCTAGAAAGGTCCCAGTGGTTCCTAACTAAGAATATTACTGATTTGAAGACCCTTAGCTGCCAAGACAGCCCTGTCTATAGACTCTTAAAAAAGATCTATGTCTTGCATTCCATTCCATTCTATTAGGGACCCAACCTTATGAGATCTGTTACAGATCAGCAAGACAGACTTGTCCACAAACACTAAAACTAAGAGGTGAATCTCCACCAGCATATAAAGAAAGCACATCGAAGTGTCAGATTTATTATCCAACATTTATACCATCTCTGGAATAAACTGGTCTTATATTTTAAACAGAGTGAAACCCTCTCATCCCCCCAAAACTAAAATTGATGGCTGGATAGATATCCATAAATTCTTCCCTGGCCTGGTCTGTTTTGCTGCTTTAGAAGAGAGAGGCACATCATGAGGGTGGGTATTGGCAAACTGAAAATGGTCTCATGACTTTTTTGATTTCTAATTCCTATCATCCTACAGAACTATGCACAGTGACAGCATGATTTCTTAGTTGTTAAAACCTCGGCCTCGCAGTCCCAGGGTTCACTTCTAACCTCAGGCCAGTGTTTAGAGTTTGCTTTTTCTCCCCTGTTACTCCAGTTGCCTCCTGAAAACAAACTAGTTGGTTACTTTAAACTGCCCATAACTGGTACTTGCACCACAGCCCACACACTCACACAGACACAAGCGCGGACACACACACACACACACACACACACACACACACACACACACACACACACACACACACACACACACACACACACATACACACACAGTCACACACAGCTCTGCTATACTTATCTGTAGTATCACAGCTACTCCCATAGAGTGAATGGGTGAATGCCGTAAAACATGCTCTGTCATGTTAGTCTGGAGCTGCAGACATTTCTGAGGGACAGCATATGTCTAAATAGCATTAGTCACTGCCCCAGACTGCTACATTAGCACAGGGTTTTCTTGGCAAGACCACTGTCCATGTTACAGCCACTGCTGAGATGAAACTGTACTGGAATAAGTCTCTGAATCAGAAAGGTTTACTGTAATGCAAAAACCTACAGTAAGGATTTCTAAATTACATGGAAAATCTATTGCTCATCATCAGAATTTCCTGAATACTATGTATGTGAAAACTTTTTTTTGAAGTGGTTGCTTGAGAAGTAGAGGAATTTATGGCATCCAAATCTATCCACATTGAGTGAGCATCTCTCAAAATTAGACAGCTTATTTGCCATGCAGTCTAGAACATAGATTTCAAGTTATTTCCATGGATGCAAAGGTACATTAAGTGCTGATTCCCTATTTGCCTGATACTTACATGCCTTTCCTTTCTTCATCACCCTACTCTTTGCCAAGCTTGCATGCATATAATCTGGCTTTGACTTTCTTGATAAAATTAGATGAGTGTTATGTAGTATTTTTTGTTATACAGAATGACCTGTGCAGGACGTGTGTCTCTACATCCTGTCTGAGCTCTGATTTCCAGGCCCTCTCAGTGATGTTTCACCTATTCAGTGCATTAACATCGACATGAAGCCTTCTTGGTTCATAAGGATTGTGAAGATTGGGTGAAGATAGATGAAGGCTGCCAGCCTAGCCAGATAGAATTTTGGAGATAATTCTGTCATCTGTAAATATTAATGTAATCCACAGGCTTGTTGACTTAAATGGTAAAAATAGTGTTACACGTGGAACTGAAAAAACGTAACAACAGTGCACTCTACTGACCAAGTAAAGCATGTTGTGACCCTTGATGTTAAAACTCGGAGTCAGTAAGTCTAGACTGAGGCATCCTGCCTATTGTTCTAAGGCCAGAGTTAATGGCCAGAATTTGCATGCATAAATGTCCTTTATTGCTCTGGTTTCTGCCCAGAGGGGAAGAATGTAAATGTAGTTTCTGTTAGCCTGGGAAGCCAGGGAAGTGTGAAGAATGATGTAATGTGACCCAGGAATGTGATTTTAAAAAAAGAGAATCAGAGAGCATTAAGCATTTTTGTCTTGACCTTCCAACTCATCAGCACTCTGCCTTCGCTCTATATGTAAGTTTATCTTAGACTTGTGTTTTCTCTTAGAAATAGCTAGAAAGTAGAAAGATTAGACTAACTGTTTTTTCTGTGATGTCAGAACTGTACTACTGAATTATTTTAAGTATTTCTCAGTGATCTCTGAACTCTTGACTAGCACTGTGTAGTAAAAAAGTATTGTCTTGTGTTTTGACTATTTATTAAACATTTTTAAACTCTTTCAACTGTGGCTGTTTTTGTAGAGATAATTCAAGCTCTTTAGCGTACTCGCATGCCTTTGGTAAAATTGTACAATGCCACTCTAATAGCTTTAGCCCTAGGCTATACTACCAATTGGAAAATAATATTGCACAGTAATAATTGGGCACCCTTTTAAGGGCCTTTGAGTAGCTGATAAATATTAGTGGGTGGTGGCAGCTGATACTACTGTATAGTCTGGGGGAAAAGGGCACAGCTGGAGAACCTGTGCCAGCCTTCCCCAGGTGTGTCTATGTGGTTGTAGAAACTCTTCTCAAAGTGTGTGTGTGTGTGTGTGTGTGTGTGTGTGTGTGTGTGTGTGTGTGTGTGTGTGTGTGTGTGTGTGTAAGCTACTTGGGCAGGGACACAAAGTGCTGGTTGGACAGAGAGGGTGCTAGAGGTTTTAGCTTGCCCACTAAGCTGAGATCTGGACCCTATAGCTGTTCCAGTGGGGAGTCTTATTGGGGACCTGGAGAGCAAGGGACTGACCAGCCCCAGACTGACTGTGATCTCTGTGTGTTCTTAAGGGAAATTACACTTTACTGTGTGTATTTGTTATCCACTCCTCCTATATGAGACGTCCCTCACTGGTGTTAGTGGTCAGGATTGAGGCTCCTTGATTGCTGAGCTAGGGCACGGGCATCACAAGGATTATTATACATAGCACTGCACTATCTTTTTGTTGAGCCCAGTGAAGGATTTTTTTTTAGGAAATTTACCTCTTGCTCATGATGTGAGTGGAGGAAAGAAGCAAGAACATAGAGATATTTATGAAATACAGCCACTATTGCTAATGCTTCCTTGTACATGGTTCTTTGCAAGCACTGAAGTATGTTACACAAACACTTGTAGTATCTCAGTACCATCGAGCATTGTGTGTGGAATGACAATTTCTATGGCAGAAGATGAAGTATCATTGAACAAGACCAACCCTTTATCAACAGAATAAGTAACATATATTACCAGAATGTATCAATGTTTCTGACTTTTGAAATGTTATTTTGTGTTCTTCCCTCCCATGTCTTTACCATGTTTTTGCATAATAAATGATGCAGTAAACTTAGCAAGCATGCAATGTTCAGTAAGAACTGGTTTCATTAATTCAGGATGCCAAAAATTATTTTAGCTCAGTTGTGACACCCCACCTCTGGCCCAGTAATCAAGGAGCCTCAATTGTCACCAATAGAACCAGTAGGGATATACTCTGGGAGGATGACAGGTACACAATCACTATTTACAGATGGAGCTCACTGCATGAAGTACAATTACCTTTAAGAGCACACAGAGACCATAGTCATTCCAGGGCTGGTTTCAACCTCTTTCTCCAGATCCCCAATAAGACTCCCCACTGGCACAGCTATAGAGCTGAGATCTCAGCTGAGAGGCCAAGCAAAGACCTTCAACACTCTCTCTGTCCAACCAATGGTTCATGTCCCTGCCCAAGTAGCTGACCCATGCACTCTTGGAGATTTGTTTTACAAACACACACACACACTCACACACACACACACACACACACACACACACACACACACACACACGCACACACGCACACACACACACACACACACACACACACACACACACACACACACGCACACTGGGAAAGGCTGGCACAGGTTTACTAGCTATGCCCCCTTCTGCTCAAACTATAGGGTAGTTATTACTGCCATTAACAACCTCTTTATCAGCTAGTTTAAGGCCATTAACAAACAGTGTCCAGTCTTACTGTGTAAGTGTAATGTTACTATCAGTACAAATGGTAGTTTGATCAAAAACAAGGCTATTAGGAGTGGCCCACACAGTGTCACTAAACAAATATGCAAGTACTTCCAGAACTTAAATATATCTAGAAAGATCAGCCACAATGAAAGGTTTAAATATGTTTAGTAATAAATAATAAAAGAACAAGAAAATACTTAGCATATACTTACAGTTACATCACATGAAATATTTAAAACAACATTGCAGGACAGTCTCAAATAAAGAAAAACATCTAAGATAAGCTTTGCTATATTCCTGACTTTATGTAAGAGAATTACTGTACCTTAAAAACTTACTTCAGAGCAAGCAAGGCAGATGTGGTGAGTGAATCTTGATGTCAGGTCAAAGACAAAATACAGAATACAAGTCTCTCACTAAGAGACTTCCCAAATTAATATTTCAAATATTACTGCTGAGATACCTTGCAGAAAGACACAATCTCTTGTCATCTAACTCTGTTCCAGGTGAAAACTCCCAATGATGCAGCTGGTAGCTTTAGCATCTACCTGTGAAAATGCATAGCCAAGGGCTTTTCTTAGATCTAAGGAAGATCCTGGAAGTCATAAAACAATAAAACACTTCCAAAGCAATAAAGAAAACTTCTAGTTCTAAACATTGTTTCTGTTACTGCACTGAAACTGAAAGGTAACATCCTTTTATTATGTGGCCATAAGGTAATTTAATTTCAGCTATTTTTCTGAAGTTAACATCTTGTGTTCCAGTTTCCACTGTTAAAATACATATATCTAAACAGTTACAACAGTGCAAGTACATTTCTGCTCTAATCCAGTAGAGCATGCTGTGGTTACAGCTTTAAACATGACTTTGTAAAATACCTCTTCAGCACACATCTGTGCAAACCATCTTATATGACATACAGTTCTAATAGCATATGAATCATGCTGATATTTACAAATGTCATATAATTATTTACAAAATTCCAGATAGATGGGCTGGCAGTATCTCCTTTCATGACATCGGTAACTGTTGTAAAAGAAAAAAAAAATCTATAATGAACTTTAGTTTGATCTCTGCAGAATGCAATGAACATTTACTATGGCTCAAGTATACTATTCATTTTTCATGTTTCAAAGAATACATTTGTATCCCTTAAAATGTAAACCAGTATTCTACAATCTTCTCAGCAGTTCTAATTTCTGTAAATTTCATTCTAGATTCATCCTACAAACAAGGAAGTCATTGAAATAAACTGCACCAAGTGATCTTGTAAAAAAATTGCTGCAACACTTTGACACACTGCAGTTGGATGTGATAATACAAAAGGTAAACAGCTGTATGTAGATATTCTTTTATGAGACATTACAATCAAGTGGTCCATAGAAAAATCAGGTGAAGAAAAACTTAGCACATACCTAATTCTGAAAAAAAGACCCTGACCAACAATGAGGAACTGACATTTGTTCATGGTATGAAGTGTTATTCTAAAGAAGCTGGTTAGCTAGCAGTTAATTTTTAATCTCAGTACAACAAAATACTTTAGTCAGGGTTCATAACATGTATCATATAAACACCTTGTTCTGAGCATTTCATAGTTGTTATGATTTTTTTCCTAGCAATAGCTTCTTTATTTCTCTTTCTGCTTCGGCTTGTCCTATATAATGGAATATCCCAGGTATGAACTACCTGTGTTACTCATCTACTGTAACATGAATGGTAGCTTTACTGCCTTTTAACCTGCCCATTTACTCTTTAAGAATAAACACATATTTACTAAGAGTTGTTTTCATACATTTTCAGTTTCAGCATTTACATGTTTAATTTCTCCCTGCTCTTAATAGATTTAGTTAGACATCTTTTATCATAGACTTGCTCTTCCTTTGGCTATTACCAAAGTAAGGTTTCTTTTTGCTCCTTAGGATGACTATTACATCAGCAGTGGTTAGTAATCTTTCTGTTTATTGCAACTTGAGGTATCTCATCCAAGCCAAAAGAAGTTATCATCCCTCTGTACTCAACTCAGACCAATAATACCCCTTTCATATGTACCTGTCCAGATGAATCTAGTTCAGTTGATTGTGGAACTTAAAACCCATATGGTTAAGATCATATGATTGACAATTTAGTTCTTTGATCAATTTGAACAAGTCAAACAACTCCAACAAACAAGACACAACAGTGTTTTTGTGTGTGTGGGTTGGGGGTTGGGGAAGCCTTCTGTACCCTCCACTGCTAATTATATATGCAATCTCTTAGATTGCACTGCTGCGGGGAAAAAGGTACATGTCTTGCATTCCATTCCATTCTATTAGGGATCCAACCTTATGAGATCTGTTACAGATCAACAAGACAGACTTGTCCACAAACACTAAAACTAAGAGGTGAATCTCCATCAGCATATAAAGAAAACACATCGGAGTGTCAGATTTATTATCCAACATTTATGCCATCTCTGGAATAAACTGGCCTTATATTTTAAACAGAGTGAAACCCTCTCATTCCCCCAAAACTAATGTTGATGGCTGGATAGATATCCATAAATTCTACCCTGGCCTGCCCTGTTTTGCTGTTTTAGATGTGAACGGTACATCATGAGTGTGGGTATTGGCAAAATGTAAATGGTCTCATGACTTCTTTGCCTTGTAATTGCTATGGTCCTACAGAACTGTGCATAGTGACAGAATGATTCCTTAGTGGTTAAACCCTCAGCCTCACATGCCCAGAGTTCACTTCTAATCTCAGGGCAGTGTTTAGAGTTTGCTTGTTCTCCCCTGTTACTACAGTTGCCTCCTGAAAACAAACTGGTTGGTTACTTTAAACTGCTCATAACTGGTACTTGCACCACAGCCCTTTTGGCCTGGGTCAAGACTGAAAATGATCCAAAACTGGCCAGTTATTTTATTTGCTAAATAAATTAGAAAAGTTTCAAATTCTTCTGTATTCTTCATGGCAGGGGCAGCTTCATTATTCCATCCATGAACCAAACACTCAAATGGAACTGTCTATTATTGCTATTGCCCAGGAAGGGCAGTGCTGCTTGGAAGAGTTAGGTGTCCTATGAAAACAGATGGGGCAATTAGTACAAATAATTCTAAATATATTAGGTCAAGGGTCATGGTGTCTAAGCAGATATATAGGTGCTGGGGACAATTATTCCATGGAGCAAAAAAGTTGGGTAGATGAGTGTGTGTGCCTTTTTGTTTTTGTTAACAGTATCAATAAACTAAGTGCCACTTTGATGTAAAAAATCTGAAGAGGTAACAATCATCCTGCTGTCAGTGCAGGTGGATAGTCTGACCTTTCAGAAACAAAACTCCATATTCTACGCAGTAACAAAATTCCTACTTCTCTCACCTTATATTTAGTTTTGAATGTAGAAGCACACTACATGTTCTGTATTGTGAAAACTGTAAGTGGTCTGTCTCTTAGTTTAGCTATTGTGATCACACTGCAAATAAAATGATTCATACTACTCTACACTTATCCCACCGGTGGATGTGGGGCAGGAAATAAACTGTCTACATGAACTCTGACAAACATCTTCAGGTTTTATCTATGCTGTGGTTTATAACGTTTTGTCCACAAATTCTCATTAATAAGCTTGATTATTTCTGATGTCACTAATCTGTAATTAATGATTTTTAAAATGCAAAGGCATACTAAACAGAAAGCATTTCTACGAGTAAATACATTGCAGAATAAGTATTTTGTGTTAAGTTTTTATATTTTATTTGTAAAAAATAACAACTGCAAAAAAAAGTTTTTTTGAAAACAACAAAGCATAATTTGAAAAAACAGTTTTGCTAGAAAATTAATTTTAGACTGATATTTGATGGACTTTTTAGGAGGTAGTCATATACAAACTATACACGAAATATTATTAAGACAGCATACCTTCTTTCATAAACGAATATCAACTGCGTGAATTATCTGGGCACTTTTTTTGTGTAGAAATTGGGAAAAAAATCCACAAACTGGTTAGCCAGGAAGGTCTTGCCATTTGAGGGTGGTGTGAATTGAATCTAGCAGGAGCACAGTGTGGTTTCTCTTTGACAGTTGTGGATATGAAGCTGTGGTAAATAAACGACAATGTACAAAACACATAATCGGCCAGGTTGTAGTGGGACTATGTCTTATACAGAAAGGCAGAAAGCTGAAAAAATATTGTGAACTAGTACCTTATTAAAATGTCTGTCTGTCTGTACAACACGCCATGAAGTATGAAGTCATATGAAGTAAGTGATAGAACAGATGTTGCTTATGGTTATATAAGCAAATGCTACACCCAGCTAGCTGAATTCCTATCTCCATTGACTTGATATTGTGGTGTCAACAACTGCAGGTTCATTTCTCTTCTTTGATTAGTCAGTGATAGACACAAGAATGTATCCCTGGGCAAAATATGAACATGATCTTTCTTTCCTGTTACAAAGAAAAAGTGTAATTTTTCATACTAAATACTGGAAGCTGTATTAAACATTAGTTGGTAGAGTAAGTTTAGTTACATTTTATTAACATAGTTACAATCCATTAACAAAACATTCTTCAGCCTGTGTTAATGGTCTACCACAAAATGTGATAGAATTACCCATTATAATCTCTCCTTTCTAGACAATATCCCCCTTCTGCAAAATATTACCCACTGTGAAGATACTGGCATTTACTGCTACTGAACCCCTTCAATTCAAATTAATAATTCAGGTTTCCATATTTAAAAAAAAAAAAAAAAAAACTACAGTGCTTTTCACTTCCACTAGCACCGATAACACCCATATCCTTTTAGTATGGCAACATGGAATACCCAGTTCTTCAACTGTAAACAATTAAAGAAGAGAAAGTGAGAGCTCATCCATTCCTCCATACATAAGAACTGCCCCAATTGTGGCACATCAAAAATAAATAATAATAGTAACAATAACAATCATATTATTAACAATAATAACAGTGTGTCCATTTAATGCAGATACTTATGTTTTACCTTGTTTGCCTTATAGCATCACTGGAAGGGGTGTCAGATTTCCCAGTATAAGCATTCTTAGTATGAGGTCTGTGGGTGCCCATTCTTATTGTGATAAGTGCTTGAAATTGTGTGCAGACATATGCATGGTGTCTCTGACTGGCCTTGACTAAGTGATGTAGGTCAACTTATTAAGCCAATATGTTTTAAGTCCACAGACTACTAACATCAAAATCCAACACTATGAATAGGTCATGGGACTCAACTGAGATTATCACAATATAACGCTTTATAGAGCCATCTCTCCATCCATTTTCTAAATCGCTTGATATTTGTGAGAACCATGGTGGTACTGATTTGAGCAAGACAGATATGAGTTCTTCATCCTCAGCAACAGTCCCCTGACTCATCCTCCAGAATCCCCAGTCTTTCTCAGGCAAGAAGAGAGAAGTAGTCTGTTCAGGATGCCAAAAGTTTGCTGTGGCTTCCACCCATTGAGTTGTGTTTGGTGCACCTCTTGTTTTAGATGCTCTAGGGGTACCCTCTCAAGGTGTCCAAGCCATCTCAACTAACTGCTCGGAACCCAGGTGAGAAACAGGTGTACTCTGAGATGATTCCAGACTGCTGATCTCCTGTGTCTACTATATGGACATCCACATGAGCCTTATTTCCAGTACTTGTTCCTGGGTATGCATGCATCATTACTATCCAAGTTCATGAGCAAATGTGAGGAATGAAACATTCATTCACTGGTAATTTGACAACGTCTATAAATCAACACACAACTCAACACCACATTCCAGTAAAACATCAGGAGTTCTGCCATCAATACTCCCATCACTTATGAACAAAGATCACAAAACACTTAAGAAAGCTGCTCTCCTCTCACCAGCAGAGAAAAATCCTTTGTTTTCAAGATGTGAGCAATGACTTCTGATTTTAGGATGCTGGGCATTCATCTGATTCACTGCATCTGTTTACATGCAGACATAAACCATTGCATTGTATAGAAATACTGTAGAGGTTACAGACACTGGAGTCTAAGAGGACAACATTTTATACAATAAACAAAGATATAACTCTTGCTTCCCCAATTTAGATATCCCCCAAGCCTCAGCTATGATCTGATGTACCATGGTAATCTGTGAAATTCATAAACTGGAGGGGAGACAAGACATAGCTATGGTGAACTTCAAGCCAACCTTAAACACAGCAGACATAAAATTGGGAATGTAGATGAAGCTTGCTGCACCAACACAGGGAGTAGATGGCATTGAAGGCACTGGGAGGCTGTTGTACCACCTCACAGGAGACATTTTATAGTGTATGGTCATATGCCTTTCCCACATCCATAGTGCATATGTAGACCATACCTCCACATTTTAATTTCTCTTCATCCACAATACCTATGTCGATCAGACTGGAAAAGTCCCATAACCCCTTTGATATCCGGTCAAGTACAAATAACTAATGCTCTGTTCATTAGTCAATACAGAACCTTTATTGCTCCTCCAGAATCAAAGGCTTAATTATCAAACTAAGTCATCTTTTAAGCATCATGTTGGAGCCTTTCCCTGGGAGATATATGTTCCATCTCCTGAGAGGCAACTCTGTAGCATAAGAGAAACAAACTCCAATCAGCTAAGCTGACTCTGGTTCTAATGCAATGACAGAGGTCGGACCAATTAAATGTAGCTGGTGCTTTTCAATCTTTTATACAAATGTTACTGTCTTCACTAGCAATGAAGTCACATACCACGTATAGGAGTCAGTTTCATTGTTACAATCTAGTTATGTTAATGTGTACTTTTCTCATTCCTTTTACTTACATTGTAATGTATTTTTTTGTATCAAAGCTACTAGCTTTCACTTTGCAGGTGGTAATCCAATGGAGGCACACCATGCAGAATTTCTTGACTGAGCACTGAGCTAAAATGGTAGTCACCTGGGCAGAGGGAATTTCGTCTTGGTAGGATGGCCAAACTAATGATAGCACATTAAAATTGGTCAGGACTATACTCTTGTAACATGCTCTCCTAGCAGACCACAGAAGATTTGTTGGAGGAGCCAAATAATCTTGCTGGAGGTTTCTGTGATTTACTTGAGGAAAAAATGAATTAAAGTGGGAGCCCAGAGGTCTCTGAAGACACTGAATTCTGAATGTTCTATGATACATTTTAGAGCTCTTTTTTATAATATTTTCTCAATGCATGTGATGTTGTCCTCGTTGGTGGACTTCTGATAGTCAAATTTTGGATTAATATACCATTAGCTTGATGTATTGTGTTTACGTAGCATCAGTTTTGTTCTGTAATATAAATCAAAGAATGCCTAATATACAACAAAGCACTAGTCAGCCACAGAGTGTGAAAGTAGTAGGAAGGACAGGCCAGCTCTAAAGTAGAGAAACACGCGAATAAGGTTCGCCCTGTAGAAATAGTCCTGGCCTATAGATTCAGTGGACTATTTGGTGCTATGGTATAGTCCTTATGCAGTT
>NC_056728.1:696503348-696563348 GCF_019279795.1 Protopterus annectens | reverse complement strand
GCATTTAAATCATGTACCTTATCTGTCTGATTCACTGTGTACTCATAGTTTCATAGTTTCATAGTTTCATAGTAGGCTATCTAGCTATCTGGGCATTTATAAGCCTAGCCAGCAGTGATGTGGCTGGGCTTTACCATATACCCCTACAATAGTTAGTAGTTCTCCTAGTGAACCATGTTTATTAAGTAATTATTATTTAGTAAACCTAGTATCTAGTCACTCAAGTGAAACTAGGTCACTAAACTTACATCGACCATCCATCCATTCTAGATTTTGAGATTTTTCTTGAATGAAGGGCTCCAAGGGCACTGGAACTTGATTTTGTTCCAGAGTATGGGTATAATATGTATGTAATCTATCCCTCCCTCCAGCATGTCCTGTTCATATTTGTGCAGAGAAATCTTTCTTTAGCCTGTGGGTGGGGGGGATGGATTTTTTGATTGGATGATGGTCCATGTCCATCTGTGGAACATGGCCCTGTATGTTAGGCACAAATCACCTCTGAGCAGGCGTAGCCTGGGTTTAGAGCTTCTAGCTGGATATTCTTTGTTTTAATGCACATGTTTTAGACCTATGATCCTCTTGGGTCTCCTCTTGGTGAAATTCTTTCCAGTTGTTGCATGTGCCGGTTGCTTTACATCCCGGGTGAGATACATCCCAAATGGAAGGGTCTGGGGGAATCATGGGCCTGACAATGGATGATATAGAGGTACAATGACCTCCCTCCATGATGAGATGTGGGCCTGGTAGAATGAGCAAGCAAGGTGTCAAATGTCATGGTTGTCAGAAAGAGAGGTCGCATCTAATTTGAGAGCCCAGGTCTCTGTGGGTCTCTTCCGTGATTCAGTGTTCTATTACTTTGTTTGTTGTGTTGGGATGACTATTTTTTTTTAAAGGGTGATTTACATTTTTTTCCGGCACCAGTTGCAAGGATTCCGCACCAGTTGTCCGCTTCTATTTGAGACGGCAGGTGATGTGTGACTGGCAGTGTCCACTGTGTGTGCACGCAGGCACCGCTCATACTTTCATCATATTGCATCCTTCATCATAAATTAAACATATCATATTTCTCACATCTGAGAAGCAAATTGGGGACAGGAGTTGACACGGGGAGTGGACCCTGTGGGACTTCTGTTGTGACGGGTTTTGAGTCCTGTTTGGCTCCAATTTATTTTCCTTATTTTATCTGTTTTTTTTAGCCAATTTGAGCATCTTGTGACATATGGCATTGCTGTGTGGAGCTGAGCTTTGATGCCTTGATGTGGTCATGTGTCAAAGTGTCAGCCTTGTGTCAAAGGTCCAGTGTACTGACAGCCTTGTCACTCATCGATCACACTAGTGACTCTGCTAGTCAGAAGCCAATAAAAAACCGAAGGGCAGGGGATTTACTTACAAAACCCAACTGTGTGGGATCAAGGGGTCGCAGACATCATGCCTCTTTATGATTGCTGATGATGATTTTTGGGCAAGCCTTACCTGGGTCAGTGGCTGGTCAAACTTGGGGGGGGGCAGAAGTGGCTGGGGCGGCATTTCCCTGGGCTGCAGTGGGTCCAGTGTGTAGCGAATAGGTCAGCTAGGGAGGTACATATTTCGAGGAGGCTAAGATGGTTAGTTCTTCTTAGGGGCGGGTTAGGTTCAGTTTGGGATGGGTCAACACTTATACCTTCGGGGGACTCCATTGTTGAGGCTGTGTTGTGTGTGTGTTTATGCCTTGTTTGTGTGGTGTGTTGGGATGGACAGAGTGGTGGTGGGAGGAGGGGTAGGGACTGAATCTTTTGATCTTCTTTGGACTGATAGGGAGGGAGTTGTGCCATTTTTCCAGTATCATCAGTTGGCAATGTAGAGTGTAGAAGTGAATTTTTGCCATCTGAAACCTTCTCAGATCATATCTGAGAATTTGATCCCTTTGTTCTGATTCTCAAAGTTTTTTTTTTCAAATTTTTTTTTTGCGATTTTTTATGAGTTCTCAATTTTTGCTTTTTCTAGTTTAGGTGTTTTTTCCCTTGTAAGTAGTTTCCTTCTTTTGTTGGCTTTCTTGTTTAGTGAAGCCTTTTGGCAGTGGCTTTTTTCTTTGGTTGAGTGGTTTTTTTATAGTTTTTCCACCTTGTGATCCATGCATTCTGGAGATGTCCGGCTTGTTTTTTTTGGGAGAGTAGATCATTTTTGTTAGGAGTTGTCCATTGACAGCTTGAAGCCGTTTGGATGCATTTTAAGGATTGGATTCCAAAGGATTTTTTTTCTTAAGTTTTTTCAAAGTCTTTTGCTTTTGGAAAAGTTTTTCTGGGTTCAAGTTTTTCGATGTAGTCTTTCTGTTCTGGGGTGGGGGTGAGGGGTCTATGTCTGTGGCAGTTTTTATGATCAGATCTTTATGTACATGGGGTTTATATCTGGGTCAGGTCATTTATATTATCTCTCCTCGATAATCAGGTCAAGTATATTTATATAGCATTTGAGTTTATGAAGGTGGGGTCATAGCTGGGTAGTGAAATTAGGCTAGGAATCTTTGGGCTAGTACCCAGTCCAGTGTAGTGGGTGTTGGGTATGGTGTTAGTGTGTCACCCAATATGACCAGTGGCCTGGGATCTGTTATATGTTTCCAGTAAGCCGGCAGGTTGTCTTGAGCCATTTCCTATGGGATTGGGAGTTGTTCTGATTCTGGCCCACCATGAGTATGATTGTTTGATTAAGTGTGCTTAAAATTTGCTTGATTGATGAGAGGTCATGAGTAGCCCTTTATGGTGACCTTTGTGAAGGTGTGAAGCCTATGTAGGAATTATAGACCTGGACAGTGAGCTACCAACTTGAGCTGAAAACTCAGAGGCCTGGTATGCAGGTTTAGCTTCTGCACAGACATCGATATTCTCCATACTGAGAAGTGCTTCGATAGACACATCTGGAGAGATTTTTGTTGAAGGCGATTTGCAAAATACCCTTTTTTTTTCCATTTTTGTTTTTTTTGAGGCAGCATTGTCTTTTTATTTTTAAATTTTTTAGCTTGGGCAGGTTGTGCAAAGGCTGTGTCCTTTGTCAATTGCCATCTGGTGGGGGTATCCCAGGCTCCTTGGCTGCAATCCCGGGCTGACAGTGCAGATGGACCCTAAGCCATCCCTCATGATCATCCGCAGGACATAAAACTGATCATAATTGTGCTCACAGGACATTTTTCCTTGGCAATGACATATCATCCCAGCCAAGCTGAGCTCACACCAGTCTCATGTACAGTATCAGGCTCACAGGGAGGGCTCCCTCAGGATGGATTTCATGTCGTCGTAGCTCCCACATCACATACTCATATGACTGCTCAGACAATGTTCACTTCATTCTGAGTGCGGAGAGTCATTGAGTGTGTGGCATGTACTTGCCCCTCACCTCGGGAATCCACAATACCTACTTGCTTTGGCCCGGAATCTGGTTGCGTGTGTAATGTGGCTCATGTATTTGCCATAGTATTGGCACCACATCGGTGTTTTTGCCTTAGGGCTTAACCTCACCTGTGTCTACCTGTGTTGTGACCTATATGGGTGGTCTTTGTATAGGTCACCTGTTAGTAGGCTGTGGTTTAGTGAGTGTTGCCTTAGTTGTTATGTTTGTTTTGCAGGGCCTCCGCTGTGTGTTTTTTGTGGTGTGTTTTTTGGAGGGGTGTGTATGTTTGGTATGTGGTTTTGTGGGCCTCCTTATTGTGGGGTTTTTCCTGACTGGAGTTGCCAGTGCTGAGTTGAGTTTATAGAGTTCAGCCTCCAGTCTGGCTATATAGTTGCATCTCTCATCTCTGTGTGTGGTTGTAGGAACAGTTGTGGACTGGTCATGAGTCTAAGACAAAGTCATTGTCTATAGAGATCAGCCTCACAAGAGACTGTGTTAGTAGAATAGAGGAGAGGGTTGTCTGTGTTATAGGGACAATTGTAACATTGTGTAGTGATCTCTAGAGGGGTGAGCTGAACAAGATGCTTGCTTTTAGGTGTAAGAGTAGGTAAGAGGTTTATTATAAGGAGCTAAGTAGCTTTAATAGAGAGGGTATTCACAGGTATATACAACTAGATAGACTGAGTGGAGCTTCTAAAGGCTTGTGAAAAAAGCAGTGCTAATATTTAATAGAAAAGAAAAACAAGTGCTAAATATAGAGGGCTAAAAAGCTGTTGTAAAAACCGGAAGGGAAAAGGACAAGAGCAGGCTTCCATGGTGAAGCAAAAGTTAACGCTACGGAGAAACCGTTTAGCTCCCTAACAATCAAAGTATTGCGCAGGCGGCTCAGACAAGTCAAAGACCCAGAATAAGCAAGAGCAGATAGAAAACTCCAAACTTCCCACTCAGCCCAAGAAACACCACGGCAACCAATGAATTACAGCTCAAGTGCTGAGCTCACTTCCCCCAGCAAGAGATAGGTCAGCTCAAGAATCCCATCGACAGGCCAAGCCCAGAAACTTAACTAGTTCCACAGAAGAATTTTGCCAAGGACAGAGAAACACAGTTAGGCAAACAGTAAAACAGATTAACACAGGCTAACAGCCATTGCAAAGCAAAAAAACAAAACAAGGAATAAAAAAAAGCTTTAATATTTAGATAAAATCACAAGTCGACAGAAAGATTAAAAAACAGAGCAGATCCTTTAAGGCTTTGAAAAAAAACAACAAAGCAGCAGCATCAAATGAGCAAACAGAAACAATAAAATAGAAAAAAACTAAAAAAGTACTTAAAGGTAAAAAATTTTGTAGCTTTCTTTGTAGCACAAATACAAGGACCTGACCATTTAAAAACAAAAAGCTATGCCTTGAAGGCAAAACGCCGCCAGTGAAAACATTAAAGACAGAAATGGTCGAAAGCAGTAGAATCCAAAAGGACCAAAACTTGAAAAGCGGAAAAAGTGCTGCCTATGCAGGACCAAAAAACGCCCTGAGGCTCTCTCTTCCCATCCCTGAGCTCAAAGAAATCCTTCTATCCAAGTAAGGCCAATGCCAACACAGGAACTACACGAGATCACTAATACAGGGAAGCCTATACGAGTGTTAATAAAAAACCGGGACTGGTGAAATTAAGAAATTTCCTTCTTTCCAACTTAGCAAAGAACAGAATGCAGCAAACATCCAGCCCAATTCCCGCAGTTAGGCTAACTTAGCACACTGAACTAAACAGAAAAAATTATTAAAACACAGTAAGAAAAAACACACATTGTTTTTTTTAAAAGAACACACCAATGAAGTTAGCAAACACAGCAAAAAAACACAGAAAAGCACAAAAAGTATTTAAGTGAAGCCAATTAAATTTTAGCAAAAAAAAAGAGTAAGTACTTAAAGTGGAGATAAGTTAGCGCTCTCTTTAATTGCAGCCCAAAAGGACCACTCTTATAAAAACAAAAAATGCCTGAGCCTTTAGTTAGCCAAAAGCCAAAACTGACAGCAGATATTTAAAGAAGCCAAAGAAAACTTAAAAAAGGGGCCAGGAGTCGCCTTTTCAACAGCTGAGAGCCAGGCTAAGGGCAGGATAGAAGGGAAAAGTTGCTGCTCAATATGGTGAACTCAACGACTTGAGCTCAGTTTCTATGGGCTAACCAAGGAGAGCCATGGCCATTCCAGCTCAAGCCCAGAAAAGAGCAAGCCATGGTCTGATCACTTCCAGGAACTAGATAGGCAAAGGAGAACACAAGGTATTTTTTTGGTTTTGAATTTGAGGCTCCTTCTACTCAAGGAAGGCAAGAAGTAAAATCGATTAACACAGCAGCCCACACTGAGAAAAAGCCTCTGCAAGCAATTTAATTAAAAACAGTAAGGCGGGAAAACAACTTCGATTTTCAAAATGCTTTGTTTATTAGAAAAGAACACAGAAAACAGAAACACAACAGTAAAAAAGACACTTTTAAATAACAGCCTTTAGAGAGCAGCCCCAGCAAAAAAAAAAGCAAAAAAGTAATTAAGGACCAAAAGCCTCATCGGTAAAATCAGAAAAAAACAGGCAGATACTTTAGAAGGGGAAAGTGGAAACTGCTTAACAGTATAGCCAAAAAAAAAAAAAGCCAGAAAAAACAATGCAGATAAATCAAAGCCAAAAGTATTCTAAATCAGGAAAGGAAAAAAGCCAGGAAGTTCTCTGTAGCCAGGACCCAGCCCAGGATAGGCTGGAGCTCAGAAAAGTATAGCCTGGTGAGCTCAGAAAGGCGGATTCAGCCAAAGGGTGAAGCCAAAAGAGCAGCACTACAGCCAAGGCACACAGCACACCTGTATAATGGTCAAAGAACACTTCCCCCATTTTATACAGCAAAAGCCGCTAGAGCTTTTGTTTTCCCCACTAGACAACGAAAGAAAAGGCGGCAAACAAGGCTGAGATTTTCACAAACACAGGAATTTTGGTAAGCCTGCTCAGCAGCAAAATATGCAAACTGGTCTTAACTAACAGACCAAGTATGGCAAAAAAACAATTTAAGTTTTTTTAAGTTTGAAAACAGTAGAGAACACAGAAAAACAGCTGTAACAAACAAAATAAAATGATTAAAAGCCAAACAACAAAATTTTCCAAAAAAGCCTCAAGTATTAAATTAGCAAAAAACAGCATTATTCTCAATGAGTATACCAAAAATGCCCTAGTTAAGACCAAAAAAACTTTAGGTATACCAAAAAAAAACACAAAAAGAGGCGGGTAGAAAAAGGAAAAGAAAAAATGATGAAACAATGCAGATAAATAGAAACACAAAAAAAAAGTTATCAGGAACTTAAATCCTTCAGAGCTCCTCTAGCTCCAGGACCCTCTCCTAGGAAAGAGCTTAGCCTGATCCCTTCTATCCAACACAGAGTGCGGAAGCACAGGACCCCTCTGCACAGAAATGAGCAACAGGAAAAGAAAAATAGGCGAAAAAGGTAATGAAAAACAAATTGATATTATTTTTGTTTTCCCAGAGAAACAGATACAGGACTAAGGAAATGCAGTTAGGCAGTGAGCGAAGAACACAGGCTCTATCCAAGCAATGCAAATGGCAGACACAGGAAGCAAACACAGGCAAAAAAACAGTAAAAGTGACAGTGGAAAGTCTTTATACTTTGAGCTTAGGCACAGCAACAAGGAACAGCAAAAGTACAAATTTTTTTGAATGCTTACCAGAAAATGCTGCAAATAAGTGTAAAATCATTAAAAATCAGGAGAAAAAATTTTAGTTTCAGGCCTCAGCAGCCAACTAAATTCTGGGGAGTGATATTTTTATTTTTATTTAATTTTTTATTTATACTTTGTCAACCTGGTTACTTCTTCTACGTCAATAGTCTCTTTTCAGGGGCAAGACTTTAGGATGTATACATATTTACAATGGGACATTTGGCCAGGGCACCAGGGAACTACTCCTACTCTTTAGAAGGGAAAAAGTGAAGCACTCTGGAGCTGCTAGGTGGCACTGGAGAGCTGCTCTTGTAGCTCCAGGAATTCCAAAATGGATGAGAGTGCAGCTGAGGTAGAGAGAGGAGCAAGAGAAAACTTACTGAAGGGTGGAGAAGGAGATGAAAAGATTGTTACAGAGTTGGAAATTGGAGGCTTCAAGAAAAAGTTCCAGTAGAGTCGAATAATCGGGTGAAGCTGAAGGAAGTATAGGAAACACAATGGAGCATATCTCTCAACCTCTTACAGCAAGAAATCTGGATAAAGCCCAAAAACAGGGACAAGTTTTAAATATTGCTCTTTGAAACTTAGAAAGTTGATAGAATAATAGGTTTTTCATTAGTAAGAATTTTCTAAAAAGCATGAGGATGGAAACTCAAATGTCTATCATTATTTTCTGACTTCAATCCTCAATGACATGCCAATGATTTGCCAGAAAACCAAAATTTTACAAAGGAAAGAACAAAATTTTGAGGCAAAAATAGACATTCTGCAAAAATCTGGACAGTTGAGAGGCATGCAATGAGGGGAAATGGTGAAGGTAGTATTACAGGAGGAAGAAACTGATTGGTTGGAAATAGAAGCAACAGCTTGTGAATGGAAAACACTGGAATCATTCTCAGCTGGGGGAGTAGCCAGTTTTAATAGCTGACCTCTGCAACAAAGATTTCCTTATATCAAAATTGTTAAAATTGTTTGCTCAGAAAGAAATGAGACGTTTTAGAATAGGAATTCTTAAAAAAATGAAGAAATTAGAATATTAGATCTAACAGCAGTAGTTTCAGGAAGAGTATTGATGTGTGATGTGAGAATGAGACAAAATTTATAAGATTAATAGTTATTTATGCGTATACTAATACAATGGAGATAAAACAGTTGTTCGAAGAAATTAAAACAAAAATGGCTTAGTAAATATGTCAATAGTGATGGTAGAAAATTTTAACTGCAACCTAAGGAAAGAAAAAGGAAAAATAACACAGGATATTAAGATGGTAAGGTAATTAATAAAATGTGGATATTTAAAAGTAGGAAACAACAGAGAATGGACATTAAAAGTTTTTATTTTTTTAAGACTGAACTTGATTATATAGTTTACACTAAAGACATGAACAAAATAACAGGGAGTATAGATGGCAGATCATAGAGTGGTGTGGGCTAGAAGAGGGGTCGGCAGCATAGTAATAAAGGAGGGAAAAGGATAAAGAGATTAACTGCAGAATTTGAAAAGTAGGTAGAAATGATAAAAAAGAAAGACATTCTGGAAAGATCATATGACAATTAGATAAAGTTTATAAAAATTGGACACAGAGGTAGTAAATGTGTAAGCAGAAATATAAAAAAGTATATTTAGAAGGGGAAAGAAGAATAAAAAAGAAATACATTTAAATATAAAGACGTTTTACAAAATTATGAGGAAGTGATAGAACAAGGAAGTGACAAAAGAAAGTAGAAAAACAGATGTATGAAAAGATTAGAGAAAATATAAAAATGGTGTTAGGCAAAGCTTATTTTTCTGAAAGGAAAGAAGGCGGTGGTTTCCCCTTATTTAGGAAAAGAAGTAAAAATGAGCGAAGAAAGAATGGATGCTATTTTAGATGGCAAAGAAGATATAAAGATATCATGGAGGTGGTAGAAAATTTTGAAGAGAAAAATGTATTAAAATAGAGAAAATGGATGGGAAGAAGAAGAATGGAAAGTGAAGAAATATCTGAAAAAGTAAAGAATTTTTAGAAAGTTATATAACAGCAGAAGAAAGATATGGTTATAAAAGGAAGTAAGAATGAAACAGCACCAGGATTCTGTGGTGTAAGTTACGAACATTATGGGGAAATGAATAAAGAAGAAGGAGAAGTTTTTTCCAAAATAATAAATGAATGGGTGAAGGAAGTTATAATGGAAGAAGACATATACCCATCCTTAAATAAACTACCACAGTATTCAAGAGATGTGTGTACATAACTTCCTTGGAGACAAAAATCTTGCTTGCAAAACAAGGTTGTCAAGAACACACAGACTATATCCTTCACACATACGTCTCACCACACACACAGATAATCTTATGTTGAGGAACTTTAAAGGAACCTCTCTAAATCTCAAAGACTTCTTAAGCCACCAAACAGCAACACCTATCCTCAGCATTCACTAAAGCACACACAAAAGTGACACCTAACACCACACATAAGCCTACACCAAAAGATCCCACAAGAAGAAAGCCCATAATACAAGCAAACAATTTACCTGGTGCTGTTGTCATAGTGGATTGTATTGTATGACACAGTGATGCCCCCTCTCACTAGGCTGAACAATGAGAGGATAATGGTTAGTTGCCTATCTGGACCTACTATCCTCAATAGCATGAATGTACTCAAGTCACTGCACCACAGGTACTGATATAATTCTGTAGTAATCTATATGGGTGTAAATGACCTGAGATATACTCACTCCACTATATGGAAAAAGACATTATGGATCTCTCTGAATATGTGTGACAGACAGGTTGTGCCTTGTACTGAGCAGCATTCTACAACAGTATGATCTCCCAAGAAGCAGTGATTTGCACAAGCTAATCAAGTTCCCTGCCATCCAAAATGGCTGTACCTGCTGCATTCTACACACAGAAGGAATCCCTATCCCACAGAGAATGCTCTTGTGGTAGATAAACCTTACAGTAGCTAACAATTAATTTTGTCCCCCTACCATCCAAAATGGCTGTACCTGCTGCATTCTCCATATGGAAGGAATCCCTATCCCACAGAGAATGCTCTTGTGGCAGATAAACCTTACAGCAGCTAACAGTTAATTTTGTATGTTCTTTGCTCTATTAGTTTTTTTAATGTACTTAACCCATTTCTTTAGTTTTCAAACAGACCTCTTCTCTAGCCCCCTAGACACCACCCAGCAGACTACTACCCTCCATACCATTCTAGACTTACCTCACTGTTCCAGTGGTTTCCAGGATTACATTTCCAACCCTATGGTCCTTGCAACACCCAGGGCCACTATTGCCTCCATGCAAGGTGACAGTACATTATTCACCTATCTGAGTCTTGTGGCATAAGTTTGGAGCATAACAGCCATATTGCTTATTGGCCACTGACCTTACCAAAGTGCTATTTGTCTGCCAATCTCACTGATTGTTTTCTTTCACTCATGGATTCCCTGCTGTCGCTGCAGTCCCACTCTGTTTGCCCTTGCTGATGCTTGGGCTCACTACGCTCTCCTACTCTGCCCCCCATTTCCTACCTGCCCCTGCTACCTCTACATTTATTCTATCCATAACTCCTCCCACTCTTCCACACTACCCAATCAACCAGATGCTCTCCTACCCCTCCCATCACCTACCTAATCTCAATTAAACCCACTCACACTATGTCTGGACCACAATTCAATCTTTCAGCCTAATAATAATCGCTACTCTACTTTCAACTCTCTCCTATCTTACCTACCTTCCTACTCCCTCCTATACTTTACATTATACATCAGACTTCAAACACACTATCCCACCATCTTTCTCCTCTAGTGCCCCTGAGCACTACTCTTCAAACACAATCCTCCTATTTAAATTTACAGTGCTACCGATCCTACCCTGTGCTCTTCAACCTCTCCATACATCATCACCCACATTTACCCATCGTAACAAATTGTATTAGACTCATACTGGACAAACTCTCTCTCTCTGTCTCCAGTGACATCCACCCCAACCCTGGCCCTACCAACATCACACCCAACTCCCATTTCCATATACCACATCCCTCCACCCTCAAGTCCTTTTGCTTTACTGCAATCAATGCCCAAAGCCTCAGAAATAAAATTCCCATTATCCATGCCTGACTGTCCCACAACCCATCTGACATTGTTGCCATCACAGAGACCTGTTTTAAACATAATATAAAAGGCAATGAAATTCTCCCACCAAGTTACCAAATGCTACGCTCTGACAGACCCAACAAAAAAGGTGGGGGAGTAGCTATATTCTAATCCTCCTCCTATACTGTTACTGCCTACACCAATCCCATTCCTAAGTCTGCCAACTCTGAACTTTCCATTGCCCTCCTCAAACTTAACAGACACAAATCCATATGCATAGCTGCCCTCTATATTCGCCCAGGCAACAATATCCCTTTACTTGAAGATATACTCTTCTGGTTTTCAACTAACATCAAAAACGAAACAGTTATTCTAGATGACGTAAACATAAACTGGGCCACAATCAACTTTGAATCCCCTTCTCTAAATATCAACCTCTAGAACTACACCCAATTAATAAACTCTCCTACCAGGCTAAACAAAGGTAGAACCACTGGTACCATCATTGATTGGATCTTAGTGTCCAATCCAAACCTTATCTCAGATACTGGCATCCTTCCTGATTCTCTCAGTGACCACTTGCCTGTATTTGCTGACTGTCATTCCTCTCCCCCTCAAAAACAACACCACTATATAGAATCTCAGAAACTCTCTAATTTTAATCCACAGATATTCATAGACTGCCTAAAAGTAACAGATTGGGCACGCTTAAAAACTTTGCCTCTTAATAATGCTGTTGATTACTTTAATAAAACTTTCCTGGATCTTCTTAACAATCTTGCTTCACTAAAAACTAAAAGAGTTAAAACTTCATCCTTCCCTTGGCTAACAAAAGAAACTAAACAAATCATGCACCTAAGAGATAAGAAGTGGAAACTTTACCAAAAAAAATAAATTACCCTCAGTCTTAACTGAAGTTAAACAATTCTGTGACACTGAAAAAAGCTAATAATCAGGTACCGCAAAACGTACTATAGCAAGCTTCAGTCAGAACACTTATCCAACACTAGAAAATTCTGGAACTCTTTCTCCTCCCTTCTCTACCCGGGCAATAAGGATAATCCTTTCAAACCTAACTTTTACTGATCTAGAAACTGCCTCTTTTTTTAATACCTTCTTTATAGAATTCATAGCTAAACTCACTACCAGCATCTCTCAATACTCTCCATCTCCAACTTCCCCAACCAACCCCCCTATATCTCTGCCCAGTCTGAAAGCCCATACCCCTACTTTCAACTTCACTCCTGTTTCTACATACAAAATAAAAAAACTCCTCCTTCAACTGAAGCCATGCTCCCCTGCCCCAGATAAATTACCTGTATCTTTCCTCAAAGTGTCTGCAGATAGCATTGCCTATCCCATCTCTATCATAATAAACAGATTCATACAAGACTCATACACCCCCTCACTCTGGAGATATGCTTTTATCATTCCACTCCATAAAGGAGGCAAAAACAATGATACTTCTAATTTTCGGCCCATAGCTATCCTTTCCCCACTATCACAAATCATGGAGAAATGAATTCAATCCCAAATGATGTCATATCTTACCCAAAACAGCCTACTAACCACAAAACAGCATGGTTTCCGTCCCGGGCACAGCACCATCACTGCCCTCCTCTCCTTTCTAGATTCTATTAACCTTGCTCTCGATTCTGGAAAAATTGTTTCTACTCTGTTCCTTGACATCTCCAAAGCCTTTATACTGTTTCCCACCCTTACTATTATCCCAACTCTCTTTTCTCAACCTTTCCCCTCCTACTATCACCTGGTTCACTAGCTACCTCTCTGAACTCATTCTCTTCCTTTCAACACACCCCTACTGGTGTTCCCCAGGATTCTGTCCCGGACCCCCTCCTCTATAACATTTTCATTAATAGCTTCCACCAGTCTCTCTCTGATACCACACTAATTCAATATGCTGATGATTCAGCTATCATTTGTTCTTCTCAAAACTCAGTTAGCCTGCTCTAATACCGAATCATGGATGCATAGTAAAAACCTTGCCTTAAATACCAGTAAAACCAAGTTAATCTTCTCCCATCCAAAAACACCTGTATAGACAAAAACTTTTTTATAGTAACTGATCAGAATAACATCCCCATAGAAATAGCATCACATACCAAACTGCTTGGTGTCATAATTAATGAAAATCTAAAATTTGACATCCATATCCAAACTAACATAAAAAAACTCGCCAAAAACTAAGTTTCCTGTAAAGACACAATTGGTATCTTACCCCTTCCACCAGATGACCCTTTCCTCTACTGAACTTCTACCCTCTCTTATGTATGGTGCTCCCCTGTTCACTAATCTTCAGCTTGGCTTACAGGCCAAGCTGGAAACCTGTTACAATAAAATCTCCAAATTTGTCACCAACTCCAGAAACTCATCTCATCACTGTCTCTCTCTCCATTCTCTGCAGTGGCTCGAACTTCCTAACTACCTCAAACTCCTCAAACTTACTACTGCAGACAAGCTCATATTCAAACCTTTTAGCTGTCCCTCTCTGTCCGCCTCCTTGACCCCCTATATTCCCAACCACTCACTTAGATCAGAAAACAACAATCTTCTAAATATATATATAAACCTTGTTGACCCCCTGGCCACATACTATTATCTTGCTCCTGAGCTAAACTCTGGAATTCTCTTCATGTTTCCCTTCAAAATATTCAAAGCCACTCAAACTTCAAACTCTTCTCCAACCACACCTTTTCCCAACGTGGGAATGTTCCTGTACCCCTACCACAAAACTCCTTAATACCATCTCCCAAGCACTACAAGCTTTAACCAGCTACCACAGTGCTCTTTTAGCATATGCATCCTACTTCCTCACCTACCCTCTACCACTTGAACTCCTCCTAGAACCCACTCCTCTCTCACTATAAATCATCCTTTACCTCTCCTTTTCCTCTGTCTTTTCAGATTTCCAACTCTGAATCCCCCCAAAAAAATACTCTGTACATAAACCTACAGTGCCTATACTTTGCAAATATTAATTAGATGATATGAATCTTATTTATACTCTATACATATTACTTAGACTTAGGAATCGCATCTTTTTCTTTTAATTAATTGTTTATCATCATTTGCATACTTCCATTGTCTACTACTTTATAACTCTGTATAATTTGTCTATGTCATTATTTAAAAACTTTGTATAATTGTCAATATTCTGTGGAGCTTTCCCCCCAGGCCTCCACTGAAAATGGGCTCTTCCATGTCCAGTTGACTATCCCGGTCATCAAACTGAATAAATAAATAAATAAATACATATGAAGAGAAATGATTTACTTTAATAATTGGCTTCATTTCTGGTGTCACTCCAAGAGAATCCAATATCTATCAATATGGGAAGACATGCCCCTGGATTCAGTATGCCTTACACGGTGTGCAGGATCAGTGCAAGAGCTCTAGCAGGCAATATGTCTGCAGTGCAATCCAGGAACAGCCTGCAGGGGCATGCACGAGCGCTCCTGCACTAGTCCTGCATGGACTAAGCCCCTGTATGCAAATCACTCCATTTGCAGGAGAAATTCATGCAAATGAGGTGAAGTTGCAATCCAGGAAGCTTGCAACTGGCTGTGCAGGACTAGTGCAATCTGCAGAAATGTACTCGGTTAGTAACCGAGTACATTTCTGCAAAATCCAAAATGGAGCCATGACAGCCCCAAATAAAGGCTGCATATCAGTCAGGAAGCATGTCAGTGGCGAAATATAAGGCCATTGGCATTGCAAACAACAACAAAAAAAAACTTTTATTTTTTAGCCAATCTCGGCTGTTTAAACGTAGGGCAGCGGCGTGCAAATGGGATCAGGGGGAAAATAACAAAATAAACCTAAAATAAGCATTCTAACTAAAATCACTATTCTGCTATGCAGGTCAATGGCAGACAGAAGACAACATGGTCAGTGAGTAATGGCTGCTAAGGGGGGAGGCTCAGTGTGAGACATGTATTTATGCATTAGCAGGCAATCCTATGCAAATGAGGGGAATGATAGTGAATCCCAATTTTCCCCAGCATGCTAGTCAGGTCCCAACAGTGTAAGCATAGGAATAGCTTGGTGCAAGCCTCGGAGTTAGCTGACATCATGGGGGTGTGTGTAAGGTATACTGTAAGCAGATTGGAGCCCTGTGGCTCAGGCTTGCTCCTAGCTAAGCACAGCTAAGCAAGGGGGTAGGTCTGACTCTGCCTAGCACTTTGTACATTGCCTAAGTGGGTGTGCACACCTCGCACTGGGTTTTAAATGTTAAAAATAAAAGTTAAACCAGGAAACAGCAGCTCTGTGCACATTTGAGCACTCTGTTTGTGCGGTGGGCCCCTGGGCTTAAACAGGAAGGCAATGGGAAGGGAAAACAGCAGTAGGAAGGTAATCTAGGAAAACTAGCATAGCTGACAGGTGAAATGTATCAGAATCAGCCAATTGCACAGGCAGCCGACCAGCCCAGCCCAGAACACTACTATAAACTATGCAAACACCATCCTCTCTGGTTTTTCCCACACTCTATGCCACCAGTGTAAACAAGC
Organism: Protopterus annectens; assembly: GCF_019279795.1. Taxonomy (NCBI): domain Eukaryota; kingdom Metazoa; phylum Chordata; order Ceratodontiformes; family Protopteridae; genus Protopterus; species Protopterus annectens. Next base: position 696,547,659 of record NC_056728.1, on the reverse strand, counting down.
GGGGAACTTTTAACACTCACAACAGCAAAATGATAGGGGCTGCAATAGCTATCATACAAAAACTTGTGGAAGAGGCTGAGGGTGGTGAGGATGTGAATGCTGTCAACCAACCCACAGTGAGGAGACAGAGAAGAGTGTACAGATCCAGGGTAACCTACCAGGGGCTAAATGAGCTGGAGATAGTGGAGCACTGTAGGGTGGACAGGGCCCTCCTACAGCAAATTGTTGAGCTGTGCTGGCCACGCCCACAAACAGAGCTAACAGAGGGGTACCCATCCCACTGGATACCAAGGTATGTGTAGGCCTAAGAATACTAGCTACAGGTACCTTCCAAAGGCTAGCTGGGGATATGATGGGGATCTCACAGGCATCAGCATCCAGGGTACTTCACCTGTTCCTGGATGCCATGTCAGCACATGTGAATGAGCATGTATATTTCCCCAATCCCTGTGAGGCATTGGCCAGCAATATACAACTGTTCCACTAAATAGCAGAATACCCTGAGGTAGTGGGTGCTATAGACTTCATGCACATATGCATCAAAGCACCACCCGGTGAGCGAGGTAGGTTCTACATCAACCGCAAAGGCTTCCTCTCCATCAACTGCCAGGTCATATGCAATGCCCAGGGCATAATAATGAATGTGTGTGCTGGCTGCCCTGGAAGCTATCATGATTCCCACATCTGGCATCTGACGCAGCTGTACCAGAGATTTGCCAATGAGGACATCCCTCACGGTCACCTAATGGGGAATGCTGGATATGCACTGGAACCGTGGCTGATGACACCCATCAGAAATGCACACACACCCAAACAAGAACTCCATAATGAGGCACACGCACAGACCAGAATTATAGTAGAGTGTGTGTTTGGGATGCTCAAGTCATGGTTCTGGTGCCTGGACACATCCGGTGGAGCCTTGCAGTACTCACCAACTACATGTACCCAGATAGTCCTCGCATGTGCCATGCTACACAATATGATCCTGCGGAAACAGCCGCAGCAGGACCAGCATGGGGCAGGGCCATACAGCTCCCCACCATTGCCAAGGCCTGCACAGGCACAGAGTGACTCAGAGGAGGAACAACCTGAGCCTGCTCCAGTAGGCAGAAGGAGGCATGCCCAGTATGCCCTGGCCTTGGCAAACAGGCAGAGCATAGCACATACACTGACACAGGAGGGACCCAGGAAATAACACCTCTCTCTGACTCTCACATACAGTAAAAGGGATGCCAAACATTACACTACCTGTGCTCAACCATATGTAGGGAGTGTACTATGTGTATCCAACATAGGCAGTCCTGCAGCACCACCCTCAATACTGGGGCACCCACAAGGTAAGTGACTCACACATACCAGTCAGGAGGGTTCACATACCCAACAACAGTCATAGCCAGCAGGACAGGTGTAGACAAACACAAACAAAGGCTGTGCTATGGCCTCTGGATGATGCCTATGGGTAATTCCCCCAGGCCTACACAGTCAGACTAGAGCAGGTCAGGCAGTGGGACATTAGTTCTGAAGGGTAGGAAGTCAGAAACTAATGTGTAGGTAAATATGTATCAAAGCTAAGATCTGTAGTACATTTGTATGCCTCTAGTCAGCATGAAAGGTAAAAATACAGAATGAAATGGAGTACCTGACATACCAGTACAGTCGTCATAGCAAATGTGTACAAGTGTCAGGTGTGCCCCCCATCCTATGTAGTAATGTAATAACAGTCAGGTGTGCCCCCCAGTCCTGTGTAAAAATGTAGAAATAGACAGGTGTGCCCCCATCCTACATAGAAATGTAGTAACAGTCAGGTGTGCCCCCTCAATCCTGTGTAGAAATGTAGAAATAGTCAGGTGTGTTCCCCCCATCCTATATAGAAATGTAGTAACAGTCAATGCCAAATGATAGACAGATACCCTGCAGAAACAGTATGCTACCTGTAGGTGTACAACACAAAGGTCAGCATTGTATTACAAACTACCTGGACTCGATCCACACATTCAGTACAGACAGGCATACAGGGCATGCTCACACACTTAAACACATGAAGGCCATGTCTGCAAACACCAGTGGACCATACATATCTGGCAGCCACAGATGTTAGTGCACACACTCCTCAGTATGTGCCACACATGCTTTACCCACACAGTGGCTAGGAATACAGACATATATCTAAGGACAACACAATGCAATAAGCCAAAGGTAGATATACATAGATGTGTGGAAGAGGGTGACTGTGACAAGGAGCCATCCAGGTCTGTCACACCCAGCACACAGCCAAAGGGCCATAACCACATGAGGTTCAGATGTCACTCACTGTAGATACTAGCCACCGGTATCTGTCAGCATTACAGACTATGTGGTGCACGTGCTAGCTGTGCAACATGACTGTGCAAGGAAGTAGTCATCTAGCAGATGTATACACATACCTATGAAATATGACCCTGTGTGTGCCCGCATGTGGTGTGTCAACCTCTGGATGAATGGGTTATGGCCCATGCACACACACTGCCCCCCCATAGCTCTTCTATGGCAAACCTGCTGAGGTCATCCACTGTGAAATACACCTTTGGGAGAGTTGTAGCGCAGTAATCTCCGTGGTGTGTCCTATAACTGTGTACTGCTGTAGTGTAATAAACTAGTTAGGTAAGAGTTCCAGTCCCAGACTTGGCAACTGTGTGTGTGTGTGTGTGTGTGTGTGTGTGTGTGTGTGTGTGTGTGTGTGTGTGTGTGTGTGTCTGTGCAGAAAGCAATGCTTTTTAGGGTAGTCACACTCCCTACAACTTAAATGATCTACTTTCGTAAGGCTGCTGATGTCATCAACCTAGAAATACATCTCTGGGAAGGTTGTAGCCCAGTAATCTCCATAGTGCATGCCATAACTGCATACTGCTGTAGTGTGATAAAATAGTTAGGTAGGAGCTCTAATCCCAGACTTGGCAAGTGTGTGCATGTCTGTGTGTGTGTGTGTGTGTGTGTGTGTGCGTGTGTGCGTGCGTGTGTGTGTGTGTGTGTGTGTGTGTGTGTGTGTGTGTGTGTAGAGAAAGCAATTCATTTTAGGCTAGTCACACTCACTACAATTTAAATGCCCTACTTTGGCAATCCTGCTGATGTCATTCACTGTGAAATACACCTTTGGGGAAGGGGCACTCCAGTAATCTCCATGGTGCATCCTATAACATCATCATGCTGTAGTGTGATATAGACCTCTGGTAGGGGGTTTCAACCCCACTCATGGCAGTTGTGGATGTTTTGTGTGTGTTTCTATGTTTGTGTAGGAAGCAATGCATTGTAGGCTAGTCACACTCACTACAATTCAATTGCCCTACTTTGGCAATCCTGCTGATGTCATTCACTGTGACATACACCTTTGGGGAAGGAGAACTCCAGTAATCTCTGTGGTGTATCCTATAACAGCATTATGCTGTTCTGTGATATAGACCTCTAGTAGGGATTCTATCCCCACACATGGCAGTTGTAGATATTTTGTGTGCGTTTTTATGTTTGTGTAGGGGGCAGTGCATTTTAGGCTAGTCGCATTCACTACAATTCAAATGCCCTACTTTTTGCAATCCTGCTGTCATTCACTGTGAAATACACCTTTGGGGAAGAAGAACTCCAGTAATCTCCATGACACGTCCTATAACGACATAGTGCTATAGTGTAAAATACTAGTTAGGTAGGAGTTCAAATCACAGACATGACAGGTGTGTGTGTGTGTGTGTGTGTGTGTGTGTGTGTGTGTGTGTGTGTGTGTGTGTGTGTGTGTGTGTGTGGGCTTGTCATTCATATCCTGTTAGGCGGTGGGTTGTGTGTGTGTTGTGGAATGTGGTCCTGGTTTTGCGGCAACTTTAACTATTTATGGGAGTCTATATGTATATCACACACTAACCCAGACAGGTCAGGGATACAGGGAGTGGCTGATGTGAAATAGCCAAGAGGCAATGCTGCAATGTGACCCTTAACATGACATCAATGCCTGCATTGCACCCTTTGCTTAGGTAACACACACACACACACACTTCACACACACACACACACACACACACACACACACACACACACACACACACACACACACACACACACACACACACACGCACACAACCAACCTGCAATATGTAAGTACCACCACTGTTAAACTATTGAATGACAGTAGGCCATGTACCCCTGGGCTACAGCACATAGCACCCTGTAGGCAAATAGGTATGTACATACCATAATACCCCCCACACCTACCCCACACCTCCCCCCCCCCACACCAGCCACAAAATGAACCACATCAAATAACAAATGTGAAACACAATAACCCCTGCTATCCACAAATCCTGCCACCACCAGGGCCAGGTGATCGTATTCTGATGAATGTGGGTGCAGGGGCCACATGTGCAGAACCTGACATGTCCAGCATAGACAATCCCCAGGACTGGCATCATCTGAACAACACAGCATGGATACACATCATGGTACACACAGCATGTTGACACTGTATGGCCATGCACAATGTGTGCTACATGCATGTGGTCACACATCCACCCCAGAGGAACACATACATGGCAAGCAATGCACAATGTTGCCTTGAAGCAATGCACAGGTGATTACCCAGTAAAGTGAACCCACTAGACACGACAGTGACTCAGACACCCTGTGTGAGCAACTCCAGACACTACATGCCAGCCACACACCAGATGCCTGTCCTTGTAGCCTGCCATCACCTGGCACCCCATCTACCTGGCCTTGTATACACACGGCACCCCATCAACCACAACACCTGGCAGCATTGGCAACATGCCCTGTGTGTGGGTGTGTGTACTTATGTGTGTAGTGACCAATCTTGCATACTGAAGCATACTGTCTGATGTCAAACACCTCCACATACCCTTGCACATATAACCTCCATATGACCCCTGTGAGTGATCATGATACACCTACACAGTACTGTGCAAATCACCCATGATGAGTTGTATTCCTGGCTCTGGCCAGTGGTGGTGTGTGTGTGTGTCCGTGAGAGAGTGGTGGTGTTGGTTGTGCGAGTTCATGCACATGCAGACAGGCATGTTGTATACACCTACCCACATAATCATGGGTTTGATACCCTGTACTGGTAGTGTGTGACACAAACATGCGTAAGCTTTCTCTCACCCTCCCTGGCTTTTTCTGTGCCTCTGTCTGCCTCTCTTACTCTCTCTCTGTGGTTTTGAGACTTACACTTGCTTGTGGCAGCAGCATGTGTGTTTTAGTGATGATGCTCAGGATCAGCTGATGGTCTCTGCTGGTCCTGTTCTATCTGATGTTACATGCTATTCCACTGTATGTTACACTACTCGGGCTTACATGTTTGGGGGCCTACACACACATGTCCCATACCACAGACAGGCCAGTGTACACACTGTGTAGTGCCTAGTATATGTAGGTGTAGTGTGTGGTGGGCACATATGGTGTTGTTGTGGTGGAAATGTCGTGTCAGTATACTGCCAGAGTCGCTAGTATGTAGCTGTGGCTGTGTGTGTTGCACTTGTGTGTTGTTGCATGACAACAGGGTGCATACCTGCTTGTGCTGTGCCCAGCCCTGTGCCTGATATCTCACATGTATCCTCCCATGCAGTATGAAGTGTAGGCCAGTGTTGGGTCTGCCTGTGCCTGGCAGCTGCATAGTGTACTGTTTACATATATGCACATTACACCAGTGTAGATAGCCTGTGTGTCAGTCCAGTAGTGCCAGATGTCCTGTACTGCCAGGCCACCAATAGTCAGATGTATGTCAGACAGAGCAGATGTGATGTGTATATCTAGTCAGTACAGCCATGGTGTCAATATCTTGTGGGTGGTTATGCTCATCAATGGTTGTACGATGAGGGACAGACATAATGTGGAAGGCATATATATACCATATAATACAGTAGTTTAGGGGGGCAAATATATCTACATGGCTCATGTTATGCACATTGTCCTGTCTGGTCCACTTTGCACAAACAGAAGCATTTCGTGCTGCAGTGGTACTGTACTACTGATGTCCTCCCTAGTCTGTCTCAGTAGCCCAATGCACATGTTGTGTTTCAGGAAAGTACAGAAGGCCAAGGCCTAAGTCTATAGAGAGACACTTGATAAGATGAAGTTGTTATAAAATCATACACAGATGAGCTTGGAGAAATGAAGTGGTGTTATTATGGGTAGAGGGATATGTGATTTATGTGATAGTCATTTCTAAGGTTTTTTGTGCTCAAAATAACCTATCCCATTTGGTTATATATTGGACTTACTTATATCTAGTATAATAACTATATATATTTAATTAATTATTGCAAATGGGATAATATCATATATAATTTGTGGGGACCCATACATGATATAAAACAATTAGGAAATGCCTCTGCCCCATTAGAAGTACAGGGAGCAGTCCTGGGGTAAATTTTCTGTTTCCCATCCATAGACCTAATTTGTGCTTCAAAATGGACAGAGATGAACTTTGTTTTATGAGGTTGGGGTCTCTGTTCCACAGCAGTGGTATCCTCTATGAAATATACCTGTATATTCTTTTCCATTAATATGGCATGCAAAGCACAAGAAAATTGTAGTGCATGCATAGCTTAGGTCATTTTATATTATGTGGTGCTAAAAACTATATAGTAGGCTTCAACAAGGTGTGGGAGCAAAGCCCTTTTCCACCCAAGTCAAACAGTATGAGAACCATTTTAAAATATAAGTACAAATAGCATGGTGCTATTCTTTATCCTAACCATCAGTGGGAACAGGATAATACAGTGTTCCATCATGCTACTGTATACTATACAGTCCCTGTGACTCTGTGCCTCACTGAGATAGATGTATGTGTTGGGATATTCACAGGGTAGTCAGTAATGGAGCAAAGCTTCTGCCTTCGATGCTGGTTACCTGGGACTCACAAACAACTTGGTGCCAGATGGTGGGTTGATGATGTGTAGCCTAGTGTGACAAATAGCCAGCCTGACTACCTCATTGCAGTGAGTATGGCAGAGACAGAGAGAGAGATCAGCTGTGGTTGCTTGGCTCTCTACTGGACACCAGGAAGAGTTACAAAAGAAGTATACAGATTCATGGTATGTCAAAACATACAGTGAACCAGAGGGAAAATAGGTAAGACAAAGAACAAGCAATCCACAATGCAACAGGTTCCTGCTGATCTCATTAAACTAGCTCCACTCTACAGTACAAAGGGTGATCCCCACCCAAACAGTTGACAAGACTTTCTTCTTCTGACACGGAGGACCTGCCAGCAGTGGGATAGCAAGAGTTATTTGCTTGCTGAAGCCTGTGAAGTAAAGGGGGATGGAACTATATGAAGAAGCTGCAAGGGACATCCAGAGGTCAGTGGCAGAGCTGTACAATGTAAAAAAATCTGTACTGTTATGGCTGTTCAGTAGGGTGTTGTTTCTGTCATAAGTTCTGAAAGAAAGAGATGTAAATTTCATATCAAAATCATTTAAAACAGTTATGTAAGGATGAGGTGAAAGAAACAGAGGAAGAAAATCCACTTGTTTGCCAGTCAAATGGTTTGGAGGAATCACATCATTTTTCCATTGGAGTTATTTTCTTGCATTGGCTTTTGCTATGCAGTAGGAAAGTGGCTGAGAGACAGACACATGTGTTTTCATCCTTCTCTTTTTATCTGTTGCTAAGTCTTAAGGCCCTTCTGGTGCTGCAGAAAATATATGCAGTTGACCATGCAAATGATCACTTAATAATATGCAGGGTTACAATTAGTTCAGAAATATCTGATGAGGGGCTTTCACTGTGAAGGAAGGACTGCTGCGAGTTGTGTTCTGAGTTTTAGAACAAGAATAAGGGAGTTTAAGTGGCTGACATATTAGCACCTGTCTAAGGTACAGTAGCTGAAAAAATAACACCTTAACAGATAGTTAAAGCCAGTAGTGTTCTGTGAGACAAAAAGATAACATTGCTAAGCCATGTTCACTACAGTGGAACTGAAAAGAAGAGAGAAGTAACACTTTCCTCTGCTTGTAAATGTAAACTAAAACAATGAGTGCGAAGGTCACTGAAAAATCAATCAGTAAAAACAAATTGAAAACTCCAACAAAGCTAGAACTTCCACTGAGTGACCTCCCAAACCTCTTGTAAAAGAGGCACATGGACTATATGCAAATCATCCTTATGAGTATCAGGTGTTTCAGCTAACTGGGGATTCTGAATGCCCATGACTTGTTTCATCATTTTAATGGACAATTTCAGGGCAATAAAGCCAAACTCCACTAGCTGCGGATATGCATATTTCAGCCTTGTAATGACCTCATCAGCACAGCACAAGCAGAGTGTTTGACTAGGCATTAGAAACACAGGGCTGTTATACCCAGCTGATGTTCATTATCATTAGGGTCACTGCAAAATTATTCCAAACAACAAACTAAAACAATGAGTGAGAAGGTCACTGAAAAACCAATCAGTAAAAAAATGAAAACTCCAGCAAAGATAGAACTTCCACTGAGTGACCACCCAAACCTCTTCTATCAGAGGCACATGGGATATATGCAAATGATCCTTATGAACATCAGGTGTTTCAGCTCATTGGTGATTCTGAATGCCCATGACTTATTTCGTCATTTTACTGGACAATTTCAGGCCAATAAAGCCAAACCCCACTAGTTGTGGATATGCATATTTCAGCCTTGTTATGACCTCATCAGTACAGCACAAGCAGAGTGTTTGACTAAGCATTAGAAACGTAGGGCTGTTATACCCAGTTGTTATCCATTATCATTAGGGTCACTGCAAAAATATCCCAAACAACAAACTAAAACAATGAGTGAGAAGGTCACTGAAAAACCAATCAGTAAAAACAAAATGAAAACTCCAGCAAAGATAGAACTTCCACTGAGTGACTTCCCAAACCTATTGTATCAGAGTGTCATTCTTCCTACAACCACAAAGGGATAAAAAGTTGAGATGTGTAATGTTAATAAATCGGGAATTATCTTGCCATCAAATTTTGCACCAGACTAAAGGACAGCACACATATGAACCTTTTTCTGAAATTTGAAATAGTTATGCTAATCTTTGAATGACTAGAACTTATTTGGTGAAGTGGGATCCACATAAGTGCAGAAAATGAAAGACTTTCTGCAGCTAAATACAGAAGTGCCTGCCAGCCAAATGAGTGAGGTTGAATGAACTGACATTTTATGAGTTTGAGGGCCCATATGATAATAATCTAGACTCTAATACATACACAAGCAAGGGCAGCAGGCTATACAGGAAGAGAAACTACTGATAATGTTAAATTATGGAGTGATTCAGTCATTTAATATACTCAGGGTTTCAACACTGATGTTCACCCATGATAAAGATAACAGTGCATTGGCTACAGGAACATAAACAGTGGCATGCTTACTGTCTAATGAGGTCACATATTTGATCAACAACTCCCCCTTATTCACCAGCATTCAATGCATTTAATGCTTATACCTTGCAGTTTACTGATGGAAGGCTCACAAGCACCTTTTTTTTCATTTTTCTCATCAGTTAATGCTATTCTTAAATAATTACACTGTATTTTCACCTATGTCTGGTGGTCCAGCTTGCCAGGACTTTGTACTGAGATTATTCTATCACTCTTTCATATCACTGAGATGTCACAAACAATTATCATATTAATCATGCAAAGGCTGTAGGCTTCAAAGACGTTCAATGCATGCCTTCTTAGCTGTGTGATGACATACAGTAAACTCACAGATATTATTGCTGTGCAATGAATCTCTGTCAGTATCTGCTTAATCGCTGTGATTATTTTATAGTAGAGCAACTAGAATCCGTCATTGAACATGCAGTTTAATTAAGACCTCTTTGTCATTGTTAATAAAAAAAAAACCAAAAAAAAAAAACATTTCCTCAATTCAGAAAAATAGGTTTTGCAGTGACTCTTTTGTACATACACTACACAAAGTAATTACAGTTAGTTACAGTTGTTATAAATAGTATCAGAAGCATTATGACAGGAAGTCATTTGGAGGTAGAGGAAATCGAACAGTCATATTATTTCATTCAGTGATAGCAGCTGTGATAATGTGAGTTATTGCCATCTGTGCCTGGGAGATTATGGCAGTGCATGTGTAACATACACCAGCATAATTAGCTGGAGTTTTGTAAATTATTTTATGCCATTTGACTATCACACTGACTTGTACAGATTCTTGTGTTAAAAATATATCAACAGTGTTATTATAACTGATTGAATGTTTATATTTAAACAAATAATTCTGGAAGGGAAGAGTAGAGGTTTTTGAAATTGTTCTATAATTTTCAAATACTGCAATGAATCTTAGCAAAGCTCTGAGTGTTTACTGTACCAGTGTCAGGTGATCAAACATGATTTCATTCTATGACCAGCACTGAGAGGATGGAACTCACACAACAGCTTGTTTTGTTTTCTTTGGAACCTGATATAAAGATCTATGACAGTTATCACAGTTCAGTTACTTGATTTCAGTTCAGTTAGTTAGAAGCTCATCATCTTGCTTTGTGGTAGTAAGCATCTCAGCATTATATCTTGCCTTGCTGTAATAATTAAGTTAGCTAGGGAACAGTTATTCTTTAGATAGTCAGGAAATACAGTGAGATTAGTTTAGTAGTGCACTTCTCCTGTGATTGAAACTCTGGTGTTTATTGTATTTAGCTATTTAATAGTATCATGTTTTCTACTTTATTTATTATTAAATATTTTTATACCTTTCATTCTGGCTGGCCTTTTAGAAAATACTTTTAACATCTTGAGAGCACATGTGCTTATTTTAGTGATGCCTTGGCCATTCAGAAAAGCCTGGCTGCTTTGGTTACACTCTACCATTTATGTTAGTATTAATTTTACTCAGTACAATTGGATACCCTTGTAAGAGTCTGAGAGTGATTGACTGGTGGCTGCAAAGTTACCTTATAGTCTGAGCAGAAGGGATACAGTTAGTAAATCTGCACCAGCCTTTCTCAGGAGTGTGTGTGTGTTTGTGTGTGTGTGTGTGCGTGTGTGTGTGTGTGTGTGTGTGTGTGTGTGTGTGTGTGTGTGTGTGTGTGTGTGAAAATCAAATACCCAGGTGTGGGTGTGTCAGCTACTTGGACCTGGGACACAGTGCTCCAAAGTTAGTCTTGTTTGGGATCTGGAGAGACATATAGTCCAGTCCCAGGTCTGGACCATGTTCTCTGTGTACTCTTGGGGGAAACTCTGCTTGATGCAGAGAACTGCATCTTAAAATACTATGTAAATCCATTCCTGTTTTTAGTGGTCATCCCTCACCAATGTCAGTGGTGAGAACTGAGGCTCCTTCATTACTGCCACTGGCTAAAGACAGGCTGTCATAGCACCCAACTTTAGTTGTGCTATTCCGGGTTCTAGATACATTTTGCTAGAGAAAGCACACATGCACCATTCTGGAAGCAGGACAAGCACCTTTAGTGACTGTTACACACATAATTGTTTCTGTAAAGTGCTGAAATCTTCAATACTGCAATAGAACAACACTTTTTTGTTTGTTTTATAATCCACAGAGTTTATTTAACTAAGACAAATGACACATTCCAAGTGTTTTAAGAATGAGTTGTCATGTCTGTTGTGAGTGATATTTCTCTTGGTTGGATGGTACTTCTACTGTTAGTGATATTTCAATGAGCAGGCCTCTTGGTTGGTCAGTACTTGTATTGTTAGTGATATTTTGGGCAAGTATCAATAGATTGCTTCACCCAGGTCAATCCACAACACCAACCCCACTAGGTAGTACACAGGAAAACCCCAAGCAAGCTGCAAATGCCTTTAACACCTTCTTTACAGAAGCCATTCAATCTCTAGCAAACCAACTATCTCCTGATAGCTCTACCCTTCCTACCGCCTATACTAGCTCTCCCCCTACATTTCAAATGCAACCCATCCCAACACACTACATTTGCAAACTCTTACTTAAACTAAAACCTTGCACTCCATCAGCTGACCAACTACCTGCAGAATATCTGCAGAAAGCAGCTAAAGCAATAGCCTATCCTATAGCCATCGTTATCACTGAACCATTAGTGAGGGAACAATACCAGTAATCTGGAAAATCTCTCACATTATCCCGCTTCACAAAGGTGGGAGCTCTAATGAACACTCTAACTATCGACCAATAGCCCTACTTTCCCCCTTAGCAAAAATTATGGAAAAATACATGCATAATCAACTTCTCTACCATCTAACTAAAAATAACCTGCTAGCTGAGTGCCAACATGGCTTTAGGCCATTCCACAGTACTACAACCGCCCTCCTATCCTTCTCTAACACCATCAACAAAAATAAAAATAGCAATATTCTTACCTCTGCTCTATTTATCGATCTTTCAAAAGCTTTTGATATGGTTAATCACCAATTGTTCCTAAATATTTTCAAATCTCTTTCTCTTGACGCTCAGGCTATAAAATGGTTCAGTTCCTACCTCAACAATAGGCAGCAAGCAGTGCTCTGGGAGAATCACCTATCTTCTCATCTGACTGTCACACTAGGTGTACCTCAGGGCTCTATTTTAGGCCCTCTCCTTTTCTCAATTTTCATCAATGGTTTACAATTAGCAATCCCTCAGGCTACCTGTATACAATATGCAGATGACTCGACAATAATATGCTCAGCCAATTCCTCATCTGAACTGCAATTTAAAACACAAACTTTATTTAGCAAAGTAGAAACATGGTTTCTGCAATGATGCCTCCTCTTGAATCCAAAAAAAACTAAGTTCCTACTTTTCACTCCTACCCACAAGTCCACACAAATAGATTTCACACTTACATCTAACAATGGCACACTCATAACACCTAACCTAACTACCAAACTCTTAGGCGTTACTATTGACAACCACCTCAATTTTGATACACAAATAAACAAAACAGTAAAAACAGTCAACAAAAGAAAATGGGTTCCCCTCGACAGAATTAGACCTTTCCTTACTCCACCTGCCAGATCCACTATTGCCCACTCCCACCTAATATCTACACTTCTCTATGCTTCTTCTATCTATACTAACCTGTCAAAGAATAATCTTCTAAAACTTGCTAAAACCTACAATAGCATTGCCAGATTTACCACTGGAAATCCCTTCCGAACCCATCACTGTCAGAATCTACAACAACTAGGTTGGCTGGAACTCCAGAATCAGCTTATGTTTAACCAACTTACAATTATCCATAAGACCCTGTACCAGCCTCATAATACTCCAACACTATCTCCTTTGTCACTCCCTACAAAAACCTGAACACCTTATACTCCTCTAATAAACTACTAGTTAGTGTAAGCAAATCCAAACACCTGGCTGGGTGACTCTCTGTTTTCAAATACAGCTGGGAGACACTGGAACCTTCTTCCTAGTGATCTAACATCACTTTCCTCCCTTACTATCTTCAAACAAAAGCTCAAAATCTATCTTAAATCACACTGGCTCTGTCCTTCTTGCAACCCTGACTAACCTTTACTGTAACTGCTATGCATTCTCTCTTTTCTTCTTCTTCCATTCTAACTCTCACTCCTTGTTACTTATTTTCTGAAGAAATTAGAATGCAAGCTAAGTAATCAAGTTAAAATGTTTATTCTTTTGAAGAGTTTTAACCATATACTATCTTAAACCACTTTAACTTGCTCTGTAAATAGAAATGATCTGAAAGAATGTGCTAACAGTGAAGTGGCCAATATTATCTGTAATCCGCTATTCAATATTACATGTATGTTATTGTGTATTAGATATATATATATATTTATGTCTTTCTAACTGTTTGGAGCTTTTCTCCCTGGGCATCTACTGAAAAAGGATATGTATCCAGTTAGACTAGCCCAGTCAACAAATGTAAACTAAATAAATACATACATTTTCAGTGAATCTGCTTCTTGTTTGGTTGGTACTTGTACTGTTCGTGACATTTCAGTGAGTAGACCTCTTAGTTGGTCGGTACTTCTATTGTTAGTGATATTTCAGTGAGCATGCCTGTTGGTTGGTCGGTACTTGCATTGTTAATGATATTTCAGTGAGTATACCTCTTGGTTTGTTGGGACTTGCATTGTTAGTGATATTTCCAGTGAATCTGCCTCTTGTTTGGTCGGTACTTGTACTGTTAGTGATATTTCAGTGAGTAGGCCTCTTGATTGGTCGGTACTTGTACTGTTCGTGACATTTCAGTGAGTAGACCTCTTGGTTGGTCGGTACTTCTTTTGTTAGTGATATTTCAGTGAGTATGCCTGTTGGTTGTTCAGTAGTTGCATTGTCAGTGATATTTCAGTGAGTAGGCCTCTTAGTTGGTCAGTACTTGCATTGTTAGTGATATTTCAGTGAGTATACCTCTTGGTTTGTTGGTACTTGCATTGTTAGTGATATTTCCAGTGAATCTGCCTCTTGTTTGGTCGGTACTTGTACTGTTAGTGATATTTCAGTGAGTAGGCCTCTTGACTGGTCGGTACTTGTACTGTTCCTGACATTTCAGTGAGTAAACCTCTTGGTTGGTCGGTACTTCTACTGTTAGAGATATTTCAGTGAGCAGGCATCTTGGTTGGTCAGTACTTGTACTATTAGTGATATTTCAGTGAGTATGCCTGTGGCTGGTTGGTAGTTGTATTGTTAGTGATATTTCAGTGAGTAAGCCTCTTGGTCAGTTGGTCAGTAATTGTATTATTAGTGATATTTCAGTTAGTGTGCAGTGTGCAGGATGTAAAGACAGATGATCTGATACAGTGTACAGATAAAGATTGCATGGAATAGATCACATACACACCAGTGGACAGTTAACTGTCTCTCACATTACAAAAACCAAATTACTTTTTCACATATTATTTTTCAAGTGCTCAAAAACTTTACTGATCAAACAGGGAAATAAGTGATTAAAACATATCAAGTAGTGTTTTATAGCCACTAATAAATCATTTTTTTCATATTCTATGTAGAAAATATGAAATTCCTGTATTAAATGTTGATAGAGATTTTCTACTAAAGGTGTAAAAAAATTAGTTGATTTCACTCCATTGCCCACAGTGTTGGAGGTGAGCTGGTGAATACTGTTACATGGTAACAAGGGATGAATGGCAAAGGTAGAATATAAGTATGAAAATAGAGTGGTAGAGGTCATGGGTACTGATAGATAGAAGGACAGATGCTCAGAGTAATGTAAAATAAGAAAGGGGGGGTTATAGAGATTATTACTGGAAGTTGAGCAATGTGGTGTGTAGCATAGCTGTCAGCTTTTTATCTCTGGAATTAGGGATAAATCAAAAATAATTCTGGAGAAAAGCCTCAGATTAGGGACACATTTTAACATTGGTCCCGTCATGAAAAAAAAACTTTGAGAAATGGCAAGACTGCTTGAAGGCATTTCTAGAGTGGCAGCAGGTCACCCCTAGGGTATTACGCCTTACAATGGGAGCAGGCACACACAGTGGAGCTACAGAAAGCCATTATCAGTAGTGAACTCCCATCACTACATACACCTGCTGCATTGCCTATGATGCCTGTTTACATCAGGCCATGGACTATTGTGCTGATGTTGGCCTACTCTGGCACACAACCTCACTCTGTGATATATAAGTGACATAACTGCTTATTTTAACTTGTCTCCTCATTGAATCATAGGATCATAGGAGGTTGCTAGGCTTTTAGCCCTGAGCCACGTATAAGCCTAGCCAAGAGTTTATCCCATGTTTAGACAAATCAGCACCCAATGCCCCTGTCCAGCAGGGACGTGGGTGGAATCCCAGGGGTATATTTTCTGTTTCCCATCCAGTTATCCATGTTGCACTTATAAAGGGGTAAAGTGGTACTCTATTTGATGTGGAGAGTGAGTCTATTCCATAGATGAGGGAGTCTCTGGGACACAAATCTGTCCTGCCAACAAGTCCTGTTGATGTCACAGACCAGATTGAGGCCACGTGTGTGGGTTATTCGAGTGGAGCTTGACTTGTGGATATCCAGCAGTCCTATCGAGGTGGGGTCTATGATTGCCTTGTATGCCAGACAGAGGTCACCTTTGAGGAGTCAGTATGAAACTGAGTAGAGGGATAGGGCTTTTAGCCTATCTGTGTATGGTAGATGTTTGAGGCCCTGGATTCTCCTGGTGAGGTACCTCTGTAGTCTCTCCAGCTGCTGCATGTGCTTTGCAAGGTACATGCCGAAAGGTACGTTGTACTCAATAATAGGCCTTATAAGGGAAGAATGCAGGGTTTTTATGACTTCCTTGTTCCTGGATGAGATACCCTTACTTATGAGGTTGGCCATGTCGAAGGCTTTCCGTACCATGGAAGCAACATGGTGGTCAAAAGTGAAGTTGCTGTCGACGTGGGTCCCCAAATCCTTTACGACTGATTAAGGGCTTAGGACGTTGTTATTAATGTGATAATTTGTGGAGGCATCACTCTCCCCAAAGGGGATGATGATGATGATGCATTTTTTGGTATACAGCTTGAGGCCATGTTTCTGGCACCAGTCATTTGTCTGAATGAGACCCTCTTAGAGGATGTCCACATCACTAGGGGAATTGATGACAGCACCCAGCTTGCAGTCATCTGCAAACTTGGTCAGCCATAGTCCACTAGTTTTGGCCTGCACCTCAGAAAAGTATATCTCAAATAATAGAGGCTACAAGACCGAACCCTGGGGTACACCACTTGTTACAGGTCTACTGCTTGAGGTGGCTTCCCCTATTTTGACTATGTAGGTTCTATCAGTGAGCCAGTTTGCTACCCATCTGGTAACATATGGATTGATGCCTAGTTGACAGAGTTTATCTGTTATGCCTGAGTGGGGAATCGTGTCAACGATTTTGGCCAGGTCAAGGTAGGCAGTGTGCACAGTGTTCCCCTCATCCATGGCTTTGGTGACTGTCTCAAAGAAGTCGACCAAATTTAGCAGACATGGCCTCCCCTTGATGAAGCCAGACTGTGTGGGATCAAGAGTCTGGAGGTTGCTAATGTCCTTGTTAATGAGGTCCATGACAATCCATTCCATGGCCTTGCAGATCAGGCTAGTTAGGCTGATAGGTCTATAATTTCCCGGATCGGTGGACGCTCCACCTTTGTGTAAAGGGTTGACAGTGGCTGTCCTCCACTCAGCTGGGATGAAGCCAGTACTCGGACTTTGGTTGAATAGGGTGCCTAATGGTGCTGCAAGTTTCTACCTGAGTTCACATAGGATGCAGCCTGGGATGTTATCAGGTCCCATGGAGGCTGTATTTTTTGCCTTTGAGAGAGCAGTGATGACCTGTTGCCTAGATACAAGGAGAAGGGGGCAGGTACTAGGGATGCCCTGATTTAATAATGGGGGGTATAGATGGGTAAAGTTTTCGCTGAATCTGTCAGCCAGCAAGTTTGCTATATATATGGTATTTGTATATGTGGTGTCCTTCACCACCAGTTATGAACAGATCTGGATGTTTCCTTTGAGGTTGCGGATATATGTGAAGAAGGCCTTATGACTGTTTCAAGTAGATGTGGCCAATTTGGATTCAAAGTTTGATTTGGAGGATTTCACTAGTGCTCTTATTTGCTTGTTCAGGCTAAGGTGACATTGCTTCCAAGTGGGCACTTTCTCCTTCTTGGTCTTGGACAACAATTTTTTCCTTTTGTTATAGAGTTTATTTATTGCAGATGTCCAACAGACAGGTTACTCTTTCTTGCCTAGGATGATTTATTCCTGTCAGGTATTCCTGATTCTATGCATCTGTATAAATGCTCATATAGTGCTTTGGTGTTGTTTTGGATATTGGTACCAGTACCTACAGGAGGGGGGTTGTGAAGCTATTTATATCATCCCTCATGAGGCTGTAGTCAGCTTTGGAGAAGGTTTTATGTCTGATCCTAGCTAGAGGGGGGTTGGGGGAGATGGTGACTTTGAAAGTGACCACTTTGTGATTGGATCTTACCAGGGAGGATGATACTATAGGGATGCTGCAGTGGTTACTCATGTTGGATAATACTAAGTCCAAGATATTATCACCCCTTGTGGGGGTACAGACTAGCTGTTCCAAGGCATTTGCATTGACAAGATCAAGGAATCTCTGGGCATTTGTGTTCTGGCATGAGTAGTTCTTCTAGTCTATGTTTGGGAAGTTAAAGTCACCCAGGATCAGGGTAAAGGGTTGAATCTTGATAGATTCGAACAAGTCCAAATAGATGGATTGGGAATCTTGAGTCAGATTTGGGCACCGGTTGCTAGCTATGATTTGAATAGGGATCTTGTCAATGGTTTACTGCAACTGGAGTGTCTCCTATTGCTTACACTCTGACTGACTGTCCCCCCTTAATTTTTTTTATGCATGCACTAGCACATGTTACACATACACTATAACATGAATGTTTTGCTCAACTTGACTTTGGCATATTCCCTTTTCATATAGGGACTGCTTTGTTGTACACTTTAGATATACATCACAGTACATGCTGGTGCCAGCTATAAGGTGCTGAATGGCTTCCAATACCTTCATAGCCATCTCCCACACTCCATCTCAAACTCCTTCATTTATTCACACTGCACACTCTTTCACCCACTGATCCATCAACTGCATCATAAACTTTCTTGCAATCCTAATCTCCAGCTGTTGATACATCAGGCTGATACTCAAGCTTCTTTCATCTTTGCCTTACTCCAGCCCATTCCACATATTCTCTTCTATATCCACTTCATTTTATTTTTGGCATATCCTCCACATTTGGACAGAATTCTTAAAATGCATTAGTCACTTTCTCACCCCTATCTCAAATCAATCCTTTAGTTCAGTAAAATTCAAAGCCACCCTCTCTCCTGCACTCATTTGGGAATACACACTGCTCCAGGTAATTTGCACTGGCATATCTGGAACTTCATTCCCTTCTACTATGCTTCTCACATATTACTCTCACCACCCTATCCATATCTGCCTCCATCCTTCTGAAAACACCCTCCCCTTTCATCTTCTCTTTGTTTCCTGCCTTTACTATTCTTAAAACATTGGAATCTCTCGACCAAATTTAGCCCTATTAGATACCTTCGCAAATCTAGTAACCCCCATCCCTCTTTATCACACTGCCCTCAACTTATTTGTTGTTACTCTTCCCCTTGTGCCATTCCACACAAGTGCAAACCCAGTGGGAATCTACACAAATATTAGGTTCAGCTGTCTCTTTTATTTATTAAATTTTTACCATTGTTATTTAAATACACTTGTGATGGCCATGTCATTTTTTAAATTACTCTTTGTTATTATTGCTGTTATTGAAATGTTTACATGCAAGCATCAAACTCTTAAATAAGTCAAATAAATACCTCTTATAACTGCCCATCTACCCTGTTCTATGCACTAATATTTGTGTACCTTCTCAAATATGTCGTGCTGTAGAATCAGGATCGTTATTATCTCCACATGCCCCCTTAATGTAAACATCTTCTCTAACAATCTAACAGCTTCACCTTAATACCGTCCAATCTAACCTTTAAGGTCACTGCTACTGCCAGATGCATCTATAAACCAAGATATTTCTCCTGCTTTTCACTCATAGCATCCCAGCCTCCCCTTCCTCAGCCTTACCTAATCCATTCACTACTGCCACTCCAGACACCTGTCTGTATTCATCTTCTAAAAAAAAAAAAAAAAAAACATATACTCATACACCAATATATTCCACTCTTACCTTTTCCGCTTCCTAGTTTTCCTAATTTCTTCTGTAGCCTTTGAGTGCGATTGCAGTGTCACTGAGTCATTAGCAAATTGCAGCTAATCTGCTGCCAGACTGTCCACAAGCCACACAGCTCATATAAACTATTGCTATTTTCCTGGTCTCTCTGGTCATCCTTCTTGCATAATGGTATGACTGCTGGCTGACCAATCTTGAGAACCCAGACCACTCATTAGAAAAAACAATAAGGAATAGTCCAGTAAAAAATGTGCCAACTAAACTGATAGCTTATAAAAAAGGGTACTGCCAGCATTCTGAATTAGCCAAAATTACAGGTAACATCTTATACCATCACCCGTAATACAAACCCTGATGTATTAAATTGGAACTAATATAATATATAACCCTGGAAGAAAATGCTTCAGAAGTTAGCCATCAGTTTAGATCAAGAAGATGCAAAGGCTGAAATAGTTTATATCTTAATGGCTGTACCTTGTTGAAGACATGGTTATGATTCATGATCATGGACATGATTAGGTAAGGCTGAGGAAGGGGAGGCTGGGATGCTATGAGTGAAAAGCACGAGAAATATCTTGGTTTATAGATGCATCTGGCAGTAGCAGTGACCTTAAAGGTTAGATTGGATGGTATTAAGGTGAAGCTGTTAGATTGTTAGAGAAGATGTTTACATTAAGGGGGCATGTGGAGATAATAACGATCCTGATTCTACAGCACGACATATTTGAGAAGGTACACAAATATTAGTGCATAGAACAGGGTAGATGGGCAGTTATAAGAGGTATTTATTTGACTTATTTAAGAGTTTGATGCTTGCATGTAAACGTTTCAATAACAGCAACAATAACAAAATGACTTCTAAATATTTACTTTGCACTATTCCTTTTTAGTTTGTATCTTCTGTTAGTTTCAATCACTACTTTGTATTAGTTGCAATGTTTGTGTACTATTTGTTATTGTTTGCTTGAATTGTTTTTTTAAAATTGTATAATTATCATTCATATTTTTACATTTGTATAATTATCATTCATAACCTACTGTAAGCTTGATTTTTGGAGCTTTTCTCCCCAGGACTCCATTGAAAACGGGTTCATTTTGGCCCAATGGACTATCCTGGTAAACCAACTGCAAATAAATAAATAAATAAATAAATGAGAGGAGTCCTTGAATTTTATACTTAGTTTATTTACAGGTGCAGTGCTATAATTTTTGGATGGTTCAGTAAATGATGAAGTCAGCAGGTGGGGAATGTCTATTTAGTGTACACATACCACAGAGAAAAAGGAAAATGCACAGACTGTCCACTCCACAGGCAGACAGGCAGAAGTATTAGCAGACAGAGATCATTAATTTGACGTGAATATTATTAGTTCTGAAATTACTGTAAAGTCTACATCAGTTTTTAATTGTTGCAGATAGTTTGTTAGGCATGTAGTAATCACCATTATTATCTTAAAACTTTGCTACTTTGTTGGAATAGAAGTTAATCTGAGTACAGTATCCACAATTTATAGGATCTTTATTCACTAAAGCTATGGTTGTGAATGCGGTCCAGTGTTTCTCAGTACACACTGTATGATGCTGAAAATCAGGCATGGAGATCTTTTTCTAATGTACCTTCATATGTGATCAGCTTTGCCAGTCATTTATAGAGCAGAGTTGCATGTGCTCTTTTGTGATACACTGTTTCAAAGACCTTAGCTGAAATTCATCGACATGTAGCACACTGCCCAGAGTATTGTAAGACGGAAATAACATTGTCACACAATACAGTAGTAAACAGTGTATGCTGATGATTGCATAATGACACATACATGAGAAACCCAAGCAAATGAGACATGCAAATTATGCAAATGATAGCACATCAAAAAGACAGAACAGTTTAGCAAAATGTATATGGAAGTTCACAAAAGGAGGAATAAATATTGATGCAATAATTATGTATAGCAAACTATTTATTTTTATTTTCAGCAGTTTTCTGCAAAAAAATGTTACAAAAGAAAATGTATTTTTATTTTTATAGAGATTAAGTATGGCTTGTTGCTTCCTAAAGGCATGAATGATAAAATCCTTTAAAATGCATTTCTGTGATAAATATATATTTACAATTTTTATATAATAATATAATATATTAACCCCAAATCCAGACATTATCAAAAACTAATACCTAAACTCCAAAAACTCATAATCATACTACAATTGAACCTCATAATTGATGGGGACATACACCCTAACCCTGGCCACAGCCCCCAGATGCGATCAACCCCATAAATAATACCCCTGCTAAGTGCCTAAAAAACTTAAACAAACCTTCCAACTCACTCCTGGTCTGCCACCTAAATATAAAAGGCTCAAATAATAAAATCCATTACATGCATGCCTTCTTAGCCATACACTCCCCTGATATACTTTGCATTACTGAAACCTGGCTCAAACCTACTACTACTGACAATGAGGTTATACCCCCAGGTTATAACATATTAAGACTAGACCGCACCTCCAGAAAGGGAGGAGTAGCAGTATTGTATAAATCCACACTAGATGTAACTATATCTAGTCCTCCACATGCTCCCCAAACTAATAATGCAGAAATACTTATTACTAAACTGCAAATTAACAAACATAAATCCATAAATATCATTTGCATTTATATTCCTCCAGGTAACAATGCAAATACTCTAGAGGACATCCTCCAGTGGCTATCCATAAACTGCCCACAAGAAACCATTTTATTTTATTTATTTTACATTTTCTTACTTTACCTTGTACCTGCTATATTCCTGCATATTGCCTTTACCTTTCCTTCTCTCTTTACCTAACTCTTCTATACTCACTGATTAAACTACGTAGTATATGAAACTCGTAGTGTTTCAGCTTCCCTGCTTAGCTGATTGATTTCTCTAACTGTTTCTGCCGCCTCGCTGCCTCCCTACCCCTTATCCCACCCACCCCCTAGCCTTATACCTCACTTACCCCTCCCACTCTATATTTACACCTATCCCAGACTCCTACCTCATCTGTAACTCCCTCCCAACCTTTACCTTCCTTAATTACCTCTCCTACCCACCCAAAGCTAATTACATATTCTGACTCTTAAGCTTCTATTCCTTTCACTCTCACCTCAACATGTCCACTAAAGACTATAAACCTCCACCCAAGACCTCTGTAACAGAAACTACTCTGTTAAAGCTAACACTTATGCTCATTATTTCTCTTGCTCTCACACTACCCTACTACCTGTTATGAATTAAATCCTAGCTACCACTTTAACTACTCTTCCAAACATACTGCCTCTGAAACTGATAGCCTAAACTTCACTCATGTAAACATTACTTAAATTCAAAATCTCTGGTTTAGGAAACTAAAATACTTACTAAACTGTCCTAACAAAGCTTACCTGGAATTTTACCACTCTACCTTGGCAGATGGGGACATCCACCCCAACCCAGGGGAACTACTTCATCTGACACCATACCTGCCTCACTAAACTCATCCCCTCTACTACAAACCTCCAATGCAAATACTCTACTCATAGGGCACCTTAATATCCAAATCACCCATCTCCACTCCCTTCTTGAATACCATGATATTCTCTGTTTGACTGAAACCAAACCCTACACTCTAGATAATGAAATCATTCCTCCAGGTTACAATATCTTGAGACTACTATTTAAAACCAAACTAAATTTAATATTAGTACCCCATGATAAACTGGACATTAACAATACCGAGCTTCTTATCTCAAAGCTACAACTAAACCCTAAAAAAGCAATCTATATTATCTGCATATATCTACCTCCTGGAAATAACTCTAGCTCCTTAGAAAACATCCTCAGTTGCATTACTTCCACCTACCCACAAGAAACTATAATACTTGGAGACCTCAACCTTGACTGGTCCTCAATAAACACTAATAACCCAACTTCTCATATCAACCTCCATGGCTTTACTCAGATAATAAATACCCCCACTAGGATTAACAAACCTAACAACAAAGAAAGTATTCTAGATTGGATTCTCATTAACAAACCTCAACTAAACTATCAGTCCCCGATGACTTTAGTGACCACAATCTAACCTACATTTTAAGACAAACTAATGCCTCTAACAATTCTCCAATGTATAAGACCCTACGTGATCTCAAATGCTTCAACCCTATTCAATTTAAAACTGAACTAAGTGCCTGCAACTGGAACCCACTTAAGACACTTCCTCTTGAAGAAGCTGTTCTATACTTTAACACCACATTCCTAAAAATTCTAGATAATCATGCACCAAAACGTTCCATCCGAATTAAATCTAAACCTGCCCCATGGCTATCTAAAGATACAAGACAAAAAATGTTACTTAGGAACAAATCACCACCAAATCTCCCATAGACCAACAGACCTTTAGGCACCTAAGAAACAATACCAAAAGAGCTATTTTCTCTGATAAAAAGAATTATTATAGTAATCTCCAGCAAGCAAAACACAATAACCCTCAAAAATTCTGGTCAACCCTAAACAGACTTCTTCACCCTGGACAGACTACCACCCCATGGTCTGAAAAGAATTCCTCCCTTGATACTGCCAATACTTTCAACTCTTTCTTTATTGATACTATCAATTCCTTAGCCTCCCATCTCTCTAGTGACAATACTAGTATCCCTGACCTGACATCCCTCAATCTTCCAACCTTTAGGCTTCAACCTATCTCCACTACCTTTATACAGAAATGTATCCACAAACTCAAACCATGTACCCCCTCGGCAGACCAACTTCCATCTGAATTCCTTCAAAAAGCAGCCTCTGAAATAGCCTACCCTATATCCATCCTTATTAATAGAACTGTAAATGAAGCAACCATACCTGACATATGGAAAATTTCTCACATCATACCCTTACATAAAGGAGGTAACTCCTATGAATATTCTAATTATAGACCCATTGCTCTCTTGTCCCCTCTTGCAAAAATCATGGAAAAATGTGTGCACCATCAGTTAATGAACCACTTAATAACAAATAACATTCTCTAACTGTCAACATGGCTTTAGGCCTTTTCATCTCCTTCACAGACTTTATTAACAAAAATAATAACATCCTGTCTTCAGCTCTTTATTGACCTGTCCAAAGCCTTTGCCATGGTCAACCACTCCTCCTCTTAAACATTCTTGAATCCCTATCCTTAGAATCTAAGGTTGTCCACTGGTTTAGATCCTATCTCACTAACAGGAAACAGGCTGTCCTCTGGGATAACAAACTCTCATCTCTTCTCCCAATTTCACTGGGTACCCCAAGGCTCTATTCTCGGTCCCCTTCTTTTCTCCCTCTTTATAAATGACTTACAAGTAGCTATTCCCCTAGCTACATGCATACAATATGCTGATGACTCCACACTAATTTGCTCTGCTAAATCCATTTCTGAACTACAAACTAATACTCAAACTGTATTTTCCAAAGTTGAAACTTGGTTCCTAAAACGTTGCCTCCTCCTAAATGCAAAAAAAACCAAACTCTTACTTTTTAGGCCTACTACCAGATCCCCTACATTAGACTTCACTATCTTATCTAATAATGGAACTCTTATATCCCCTGACTCTACTACAAAACTGCTAGGAGTCACGATTGACAACAATCTTTCCTTTGACTGTCATATCAACAATACCATTAAATCTGTAATGAACAAAAGGTGACCAAACTGAATAAACACAAACGAGGAACCTTGCCCAACAGTAAAAAGCACGCCAGCTGGACCTCCGTGGCTTCCTCAGAGAATGCAGAAAATACAAAAATTCAAGTGGAGTAAACAGTTTATAATAGCCCAATACAGGAAGTGACATCATAGGTACATCCTAAGGTGTCACAACTTCTAATAGTGTAAAAACCTCAACGGTATATCATATAAATTCACTTAAAATGTAAAAACATAAAAACAATGAGCAGATCATGCTTAATTTTAATATACATTTCTGTGTATGCATACAGGTTCAGCTAATATATGTTTAAAAGCCATACACAGAGGCCAATTTCATCAGAATGACAAACTAGGTTGATAATGACTACATAAAAATGACAACTAATGTCATATGACAACTCAAGGCAACTGTGTCTGTTAAAACGACAAGTATTAACTACTATAACCTTAATATTAATATATAATTGTTACAGTAAAAGACTTCCCTGAAGCAAGAGCCTACGTTAACCAATTTATTAAACCTATAGGTAGATGCATGAGGTCAAAAAAGGGGGTGGGAGAGGGGAAGTAAAATAGTGGGAAAAATAGTGGAAAGAAGGACTCCTTAATACACTGGGCTTGTCTTGAAGTCATCGAAGATAACTTCTTAGCTTAAGGACGGGGGCAATGTTACAATTACTATTAAGGCCGGGATAGTTAAAAGCATCCAAAAGTAGCTGCCACTCCAGTTCCTTATTCTCCAAAAGCAGAGAATAGGGTCCTCCCCTAGGTGTTAAAGGTACATGATCTATTGCCATAAAGGTGAAGCTATGGCCTGGATTTGAGGCAATATGCTTAGCTAGTGCATTATCATCCCTGTTGTTCTTAATAGCATAGAGGTGCTCATACATTCTATCCCGCAACCTTCTGTCGGTTTTTCCTATGTAGAAACCTCGACAGCAGTTGCAAAAAGCAATGTAGATGATAGATCTACTCTCACAATTTAGGGGGAACCTGATAGTGTATTTAATGTTCCTCACTTGAAAAGTCTCGCCAGCACAGATGTTGTTGCAAAACTTGCAGAACCCACATCTAGTCATTCCTCTCCTTGAATTTTTCCACTTGAATTTTTGTATTTTCTGCATTCTCTGAGGAAGCCACGGAGGTCCGTTTTGGAACTAATAAAGCGTTCAGGTTTTTACAGCTGGCGTGCTTTTTACTGTTGGGCAAGGTTCCTCGTTTGTGTTTATTAAATCTGTAAACAGGAAACTTGGCTCTCTCTATAGAATTAAAACTTTCTTAACCTCCCCAGCCAAAGTTACTCTTGCTCACTCTCACCTTATTTCCACTCTTCTCTATGCCTCACCAATCTATACTAACCTCAAGAAAAACAATCTCTCCAAACTGTCTACCACTTACAACAACATAGCTAGATTTGTTACTGGTAAGCCTTTCAGAACTCACCACTGTCTAAATCTGCAGCAACTTAACTGGCTAGAACTGACAAACATGCTGTTTCTTTCCCAACTCACGTTTGTCATCAACCTCAAAACACATCTGTACTTTCTAACCTCTTAACCTATTATAGTGATCTGAACTCCCGCCGAACATCTAATAAACTGCTAGACACCTTAACCAAAGCTAATAACCTAGCTGGTGATTCCTCTTCTCAAATTCCATTGGTAAACACTGGAATCAACTTCCTACCGAACTTACTTCCATTGCATCTACTGTTCTGTTTAAACAAAAACTTAGAATTTACCTTATAAGCCACTGGATGTGCCCCTGCTCTAATCCTGATTGAAAGTTAATTTCCTTAGTTAACCCTCTTTTTTCTCTCCCTATTGTTTTGTACCTCCTGCTTTCTCCCTTAGTTCTCTTCCTCTACCATTTATGGACCTCTCCCCTATATCTTTCCTCTATATGGCTATGACTCTATTCCAGAAACTATATATCTTTTATAAATCTGCTCTCTCCATTTATCATTGTTTCCTCTTCCTTGGTCTTGTACTTTCTCTTCTTGGTTTTAAAAGATGTAATAAGCCTTAACATGTTGCTATTTACATTGTCTAGGAATTTAAAGTCCTTTTCTTTTGATAATTATTTTCATTGTCAAAGTCCTAGCTGAGTGTAATCTGTTTTGTTATACCTCGTTGTCTATGTGTGGAGCTTTTCTCCCCGGGCCTCTGCTGAAAATGGAAATATATCCAGTTAGACTAGCCCAGTTAACAAATGTAAAATAAAAAATAAATAAAATAAAATAAAATAGGTGACTTCAGTATCGACTAGAACACCTGTTCCTCAGACTCCCCTACCATCCATTTAAATTTGTACAACTTTACTCAGGTTATATCTTCCCCCACTAGAATCAGTAAGCCCCATAACAAAGAAAGTATTCTAGACTAGATTCTCAAAAATAACCACCCCTACACGTATAAAACAGGCACCCAATCCGAGGATATAAGTGATCACTACCTCAGTCACCTACATAATCAGGCACAAAAATGATATCCCTCAGTTAGCTACCTTCAAAACTATAAGGAGCAATAAGAACTTTAATCAAACTAAATTTCAAAGTGAGCTCAAGTCATGTGACTGGTCTCAACTAAAATGGCTCCCACTAGATCGAAGCAGTTGCTTACTTTAACTCTAAGTTTCTGGCTATCCATGACAACCACGCTCCTACTCGAACAATCTGAACCAATAAAAAAGTAGCACCATGGCTGTCAAAAGATATCAGACAGAAAATCATATGAAGGAATAAAGCCTGGGCCTTGTGAAGAACCACCAAATCCCCAAAGGACCAATTATTATACAAACAGCTAAGAAATGATACAAAGAAGTCCATTACGCCAGACAAAAAAAAAACTATTACTGTCACCTGCAACAGAAAAATCAAAATCGCCCACAGAAATTTTGGGCTACTGTAAATAACTTCCTTCACCCAGGACATTCCACTACCCCTACCCCCCTCCAAAAACCACAAGAAAATGTGGCTAACACCTGTAACACCTTCTTTACAAATAGTGGATCTATATAAGGTCCGCTCCTATTCTCCATCTTCATTAATGATATGAATACAGTCATCCCAAAAGCAACTTGTATTTAGTATGCGGATGACTCTACCCTAATCTGCTCTGCTACCTCTCTGACAGACCTACAGAATTTATCCCAAAGCACCTTTAATAAGGTAGAAAACTGGCTCACTCACCGACGTCTCCTATTAAATCCAAATAAAACAAAACTGCTACCTTCACCCCACTCATAAGATTCCTTTGCCATTACTTACCATAAAATCCAACAATGGAACCACAATTTCCCCATAACCTTCTACCAAGCTACTAGGTGTATTAATCAACAAAAATATCAAGTTTGATGCTCACATCGACTGTACTATTAAGACAGTAAATAAGAAACTTGGCTCTTTATATATTGCCCGAGCACATTTACTTTCTACTCTGCTATATGCCTCTACCATTTTTACAAATCTAAGTAAATCTGACCTAAATAAACTCACTAGCTGCTATAATAATATTGCTCGATTTGCCACAGGCTCACCATATAGACAACATCACTGTCTTAACCTTCAAGCTCTAGGCTGGCTAGAATTACCCTGTCAAATTCAGTATAATCAACTAATTGTAGCACACAAAGTTCTCTATCAACCAGAAATCACACCCATACTTAAAAATATCATCATCCCATACAATAACCTAAAAACTCTCCGCTCCTCCAATAGAAGGCTAGCCCAAACTGTTAAATCCAACAATTTAGCTGGTGACTCTATTTACCTACTCTGTTGGCAAAATCTGGAACTTACTTCCTGCTGAAATCGCTGCAGCCCTCTTTAACTCAATTTAAAACATCTCTTAAAAACATTTAAAACTACACTGGCTATGCCCCTGTACAAACCCTGGCTAACCCCTTCTCTATTTACTATGTATTTCCAAAATCCTGGCTTCATGTTAAAACTATCATAGATTAGTGATTGTAATACTGAACTATAGGAGAACTTATGCAGCTATGTGCTACTAAAATTGCTGTGTTTGTGCATAAAAGTCAATAATTCTTAAATCTGTTATATATTCTGGCATACCTGGAATATTGTTGTAAGTGTTCTTGCACTAAGTTTATAATTGTCAAAGTATGTAACTATTCTTGTACAAAGTATACAATTGTCAAAGTTACTCCATCTGTATGCACATATCTGTGGAGCTTTTCTCCCCGGGCCTCCGCTTAAAATGGACCAAAATCCAGTCTGACTCTCCCGGTTAACAAATGTAAAATATAAAAAATAAATAAATTTATATTTATTTATATGTACTCTGTACTGCCAGATTACGTTTTATACTAGACGTTTCTGTTTCATTTTCTGGGTGATTTAAACAAGGAACTGGATTAACAGTGGTTTGGTTAATGAATGTATGAAGTACTTTTCTACTTGGAGTGGTTCAACAGTTTCAACTATGAATAGCATAGTCATTTTAAAACTGCAGAAAGACACATATAGGTTCATAGGTTCATAGGTAGGTACTAGGCTACTGGCCCTAGGGCCTATATAAGCCTAGCCAAAAAATGTACCCTGGCTTTCGCCACCCAAGAAAATTATTTTCTTGTGTCCCTGTCGAGCAGAGCCACGGAAGTGATCCCTGGGGTGAATTTCTCCATTTCCCATCCAATCATCAAGATTTTTCTTGAAGAGTGCTAATGAGGAGCTGTTTGACATAGATAGGTTGTCTGTTCCAGAGTATGGGAAGTCTCTGGGACAGGAATCTATCCCTCCAGCATGTTCTGTTTATTGTGGTGACAAGGTTTAGGTCCCTAGAGCGTGTAGCTCAGAGGGAATGGGATTTTTTAAGTGGAGCATGTCCAACAGCTCTGGGTTTGACATAGCTTTGTATGTTAGGCAGAGATCGCCCCTGAGTAGGCGATATGCGATGGAGTAAAGCTGTAGTTTTTTGAGACAGTCTGTATAGGGCATCTGTTTGAGGCCAGTAATCCTCTTTGTGAGGTATTTCTGTGGTCTTTCCAGTTGCAGATGTCTTGTGAGGTACATACCAAAAGGGGCATTGTACTCTATAATGGGTCTAATGAGTGATGAGTAGAGGGGAACAATGACCTCTTTTTTTCTGGATGAGAATCCTTTTGTGATGAGATGAGCCACGTAGAAGGATTTCCTGACCACTGTGGCGATGTAATTATCAAAGGAGAGACTACTGTCCACCTGTGTCCCAAGGTCTCATCACATTTTTGGCATTAAGTAGACTACCAACTATAAGGTAGTTCATGGGTACAGAGTTTTTACCAAAGGGGATGACAATACACTTTTTGGCATTGAGCTTCAGGCCATGGCTTTGACACCAGGTATCTGTCTCAGTGAGGCCCTTTTGTAGTTTGTCCACATCGTTAGGAGTTTTGATTATGGCTCCTAGTTTGCAGTCATCTGCAAACTTTGTTAGCCAAAGACCTTCTGTGTTAGCCTGCACTTCAGCGAAGTAGATACCAAACAGGACAGGACCCAGGACTGAACCCTGTGGTACTCCACTTATCACTGGTCTGAAGTCAGATTTGAAATCCGCTACTTTCACAGTGTGGGTTCTGTCCATGAGCCAGTTGGCAACCCATCTGGTGACATAGGGATTTATACCTAGTTTAGTAAGCTTATCTATAATGCCAGGGTGGGGGATGGTGTTGAAAGCCTTGCCGAGATCTAGATAAGCTGTGTGAACCATTTTACCCTCCTCTATGGCTTTGGTGACTGCTTCGAAGAAGTCAATCAGGTTTAGGAGACACGATCTGCCTTTCACAAATCCAAACTGGGTAGGGTCCAGAGTTTGGACATTACCAATGTCTTTGTTTATGAGTGCCATGATGATACGTTCCATGGCCTTGCAGACCAGGCTCATCAGGCTAATGGGGCGGTAGTTCCCAGGGTCCGTCGTGGCTCCACCTTTGTGGAGTGGGATAACCGTTGTGGTGCACCATTCAGTGGGTACAAAGCCTGAGGTGAGGCTATGATTGAACATGGTACTTAGGTAGTTGAGCTATTGCTATTAGAAATAAAGTTTATTAAAAAGGATGGCTTGTCTTGCACATCTTCAGTATTGTACACTGTGAAATCTAATGCAACAGAAAAAAAGAAGTGGATGTGGTTCTCTTATAGCATTTTTTTTAATGCTGGAGTGTATATTTGTCCTTGGTTGTTAGCATGTGTAAACAGCTTCTATAAACCCCAACAATTTATTTTAAATGCTGTTTATTCAGTTGAAAGGGTCACATCCATTGGGGTACCTCAGCGAAGATGCTGTGACTAGTCTTTTTCAGTGCATTTACAAGCAGCCTTGCAGAAAGCCTAAAGTGAAAAATAGATGCATTTCTGATGAAGATGACACAAAGTTATGCAATGTAATAATGTATATTATTCTTACCTCTTCATTTTTCTATACTTTCAAAACAAACCACTTCTATTACCCTACTCTGAACTATCTGGATCAAACCTCTGTACTTGTAGCCATTAGATTATCTATTTTTTTTCACTTGGAGACTTACCACCCTGTTCAGCCTACCTGCCTGTGCTGTCCACTGCCAAATACGAGCCCTACCACCCTATTAGACCTACCTACCTATGCTGTCCACTGCCAAATATGAGGCCTGCTACACTGTTAGGCCCACTTGCTTGTGCTATCCAATGCCAAATATGTAACTAATTATCTGTGAGACACTTTGTGCAGTACCTTCATCAAATATTAGCACTATCAGGCTCACAGCATTTGTTTATTTCCTGATTAGAAAAAGCTGAGCCTATTGGCATTTCAAACAAACACCAAATGTCCCACCTACTTCATTCTGACTCCTATTGATGAGGGGGAAAGGAATTCCCCAGTCCACCTTTGATCAGATGATCTTCCTTATGCTTTCCTTCATTTTGTCTGATGATGTAGTTATACAAATAGAGTGGATACTCAGGCACATTTACTAGGGACACTGGTCATGATGTTATACTCAGGCAGATTAACTAGGGACACTGGTCATGATGTTACCCGTGGTACTTATTGATAGATGTGTCACAAGAAGGTCCATCTTCACTGACAAACTTTATACCTTTCTGATAGCTTCTTACCTATCTGATCTTTTATTCTTGTTTTCTCTTTACTAGGTTGCCACCATCAACTCATCACTGGGTAGTGTTTCACAGGTGTATTATGGGATATGGCAGGAGGAACTTAAATCTTGGAAAATCTCAATATGCTTAATAGTGCTGATACTAGTGGCAGTAGCTCAAGAAGTTACCAAAGATGTACTTTCTTTATCAAATGTTTGTGATAGATGCTCAAAACATTCATTTTTGCTTTAGCTTTACCACTTGCTAGGCTAATGTATTTATTTGTTTATTTTTATATACATGTATCTATGCGTGTATGCTTGTTTATTTTTTGTTTATCAGCATAGTGCACTGATCACAATGGGCCAGTTTTAGGTGCAGTTCATTTGACTACAATCGTAATCTTACAGGTAGCCATGAGCAATATTAGAATACTTTCTCAGGGTAAACAGATATCAAAAGTAATTATAATATTATAGGCAAATAATGACGCATATATAAGGTATCAGATCAGCATAGACTTTTCCTTTTGAATAAAGTGTCACTGCCCTGAGAAACAAAAATGTAAGAGGCAGCAAGACACCATATATATATATATATATATATATATATATATATATATATATATATATATATATTATAGGTTCATAGGTTCATAGGTTTATACTAGGCTATCTGCCCTAAGGCATTTATAAGCCTAGCCCAAATTTTTGTGGCTTACGCCACCCCTTATATGAAAAAATACTGTGCCCATTAGTTTGTTGTGCCTCTGTCCAGCAGTGACACAGAGATGATTCCCGGGGTAAACCTACGATCTCCCATCCACAGGTCAAGATTTCTCTTGAACAGAGCCAGCGAGGTGCTCTGCCTCACATGGACCGGGATTTTATTCCACAGCATAGAGAGTCTCTGAGTGATAAACCTATCCCTCCAGCACATCCTATTTATATCCGTGCTAAGGTTTAAGTCGCTTGCTCTAGTGGTTTTGGTGGATTTGGATTTTTTGAGGTGGAGCATGTCCATTAATTCCGGGTTGGACATGGCCTTGTATGTCAGGCACATGTCACCTCTGAGCAGACGGTATGCGACTGAATAGAGCTGGAGTTTCTTCAATCTGGCAGCATATGACAGATTTTGGAGTCCCTTTATCCTTTTGGTGAGGAACTTTTGGGGTCTCTCCAATTGCTGCAGATGTCGGGTGAGATACATCCCGAATGGGACATTGTACTCAATCATTGGTCTGATAAGTGAAGAGTACAGGGGAACAATGACCTCACTAGATCTGGATGTGAATCCCTTCATGATCAGGTGGGAAATGTAGAAGGTCTTTCTAACCACTTTAGCAACGTGAGTGTCAAAAGAAAGGCCACTGTCAACCTGGGTCCCCAGGTCCCTGATAACCTCTTCTGTGCTTAGTGGATTGCCACCTATATGGTAGCTTGGGGTTACCTTGTTTTTCCCGAAGGGTATGACTATACATTTTTTGGCGTTTAACTTCAGGCCATGGCTCTGGCACCAGCTATCTGTTTCCGTGAGTCCCTTCTGAAGGATATCCGTGTCTGATGCACTTTCCACTATGGCGCCCAGTTTGCAGTCGTCTGCAAACTTTGTCAGCCAAAGTCCTCCCATGTTGGCCTGTACTTCTGAGAAGTAGATGCCGAACAATAGGGGGCCAAGGACCGAGCCCTGTGGGACACCACCTGTGACCGGCTTGGAGTCTGACATAGTGCCAGCAACTCTAACCCTGTGGGTTCTGTCCTTAAGCCGGTTTGCAACCCATCTTGTGACATATGAGTTTACATTTAAGCTGGTAAGTTTTTCTACAATACCCGAGTGGGGTATTGTGTCGAAAGCCTTTGCAAGGTCAAGGTAGGCTGTATGGACTGCCTTTCCCTCATCAATGGCCTTGGTGACTGTTTCGAAGAAGTCGACCAAGTTCAAAAGGCATGATCTTCCCTTGACGAAGCCAAACTGGGTCGGGTCCAATGTCTGCAAGCCCCCTATATCTTTGTTTATGAGCTCCATTATGATCCTCTCCATAGCTTTGCAGACTAGACTTGTTAAGCTTATGGGGCAGTAATTACCAGGGTCCGTAGAGGCACCGCCTTTGTGGAGTGGGACCACAGTTGCCGAACGCCACTCTTTGGGCACGTATCCTGTGGTAAGGCTGAGATTAAACAGTTGCCTTATGTGCGGGTTTAATTCCTCATTTAGCTCATGTAGCACACAGCCGGGGACACCATCCGGTCCCATTGATGCTGTGTTTTTAGCTTTAGAGAGAGCAGCTTTCACCTGCGCATTTGAGATGTCTGGGAGGCTACACTCCGCTGGGATAGTTATCTCTCCTTTAGGGGGGGTAGATGGGGGTGAAGTTTGCACTGAACCTGTCTGCCAGTATGTTGGCAATGTCTGTGTCTATTATATAGTTATAAATGTATATATATATATATATATACATATATATATAGATATACAGAGTTGGGTATATGTATATATATATATATATATATATATATATATATATATATATATATATATATATATATATGTATATATATATATATATATATAGATATATACATATATATTTTGGGGAGGTCCACAGGTTATGCTTGTAGAGCATGTTCAGACTCTGATGAAACTTATTTGTACTTGTTATGAAGTGTTAGTGGTAAATAAGGTTTAAACATTACTGCAGTATGATACAATGTATATTGTCTTTAGAGATGCTTAAATGATATTGCTTTGCCATGCAGTTTAGACTCTTATTCAGAAAATAAATTTCATCTGTTGCTATCTATTTATTTTAGATGTTTAGTTAAATTTATGTATTTGTTTGACTGTGTCTTTTCTTGTTTATGTATTTATTTATTCATTCTTTTTCTAACTGGATGTCAATACTCACCATTTCTTATAGCCTAGACCTAAGGTGGTATTGATACAGACAGAAAGTATGCAAACAGCCTAACAGAACTAAAGCCAAAGCCCAATGCAGAAATGGCACAAACGAGGCAAATGCAGTCTTAGCGCTTTCTTCCACTTTAATAAAATGTGAACTTCTTCAGAAACATGTGCCCTCCCCAACACATGTCTTTTAAATCCCACAAACAGGATATGATGTCAATGAATAGTTCGCAATAATGAAATGTGTAAATACACATAAATACATCTAAAATTATATACATTTGTGCAAAACCTGTAACAGTGAATTTGTGGTATATTTGGCTTGCTGTGCATCATGTGAATGTTACTATGTGGGTAAAACTGTCAGAGTTTTAAAGAGGAGGATTTACGAACACAGCTTAGCTATCAAGAACAGGGATAAAAACAATGCACTTGCAAGGCACTCTTTAGTTTGTAGAGATTTCAAAAAGTTTGAGTTCTATGTTTTGGATTACATAGATAAAGTGACATTCATGGGGGACATCAATAACAAATTAGAGCAAAAAGAGAGTATTTGGCAATTAATGTTAGGGGCGGATCAATATCCAGGGCTCAACGAAGTTATCAACATCAAATGTTTCTTGTTGTATAAATAATATTGTCTGGCATCATATAGTAGTTGTAAGAGTATCCCAATATGACTCAGTTTCATTATCAGGAATGTCCATCTTCAATCAACTAATTTAATGTAATGTTTTATTCCAAGCATTCCGTCTTATAGATGTTCTGTGAATTTAATTATTCAGTATTTGCATTATACAAATAAGTATGATAGTAGATTTTTTATAGAAGACACTTGACTGAATTAATATGGTTTTGCACAAATGTATATAATTTTAGATGTATTTATGTGTATTTAAATATTTCATTATTGCGAACTATTCGTTGACATCATATCCTGTTTGTGGGATTTAAAAGACATGTGTTGGGGAGGGCACATGTTTCTGAAGAAGTTCACATTTTATTAAAGTGGAAGAAAGCGCTAAGACTGCATTTGCCTCGTTTGTGCCATTTCTGCATTGGGCTTTGGCTTTAGTTCTGTTCACTGGTTGCGGCTAGTCCGTGTTTTTTGTGTCATTCACAAACAGCCTAACATTAATAACAGCATTAACAAAGGAACAACAGACAAGTAGTGTATTGCATTATATAGCCTTAGTAACTGATATAAGCATACAATACTCATGTTTGGCATATGCATGGGCATAGAAAATGGTTTCATATTAAACGGATAAGTAGCCATCATACTCAGCAATTAAAACAGCGGCGTGTTTGGGGCAGTACTGTACTTTGTCTGCCTTTTGTGGATGAGGAATTGGTAAAAAGAACTGATATGCTGGGACTGCTCCTAATTGCATCTACTTTTCAAAAGTAAAGGCTAGATTTCGCCAATGATACAAACATCTTATAAGAGGGTGCGACACAGACAAATGACTGGTGCCAAAGTCACAGATTAAAACTCAACGCCAAGAGATACATTATAGTGCCTTTTGGTAAAACTGCCATCTGGGCTAATTCCTCCCATTGATAAGACTCAGTAGTCAGGGATGTGGTGGGAACATCTATAGACAGAAGTCTGGCCTTTGACCAACATGTGGCAAAGGCAGTAAGAAAATCATTCTATGTTGCCCAATTTATAAGTAAGAGCATGGCATCCAGGTCAAAGGAAGTCATAATGCCATTTTATTCAGCCTTTATCAGATGCATCATTGAGTATAATGCCATCTTTGGCATATACCTGGCAAGACATATACAACAGTTGGAACACCTACAGAGGTTCCTTGCCAGAAAAATCCAGGATATAAGCATATTGTAGTACATGGATCATCTTAAAGCTCTGTCTCCATGCTCTGTATCCTACAGGATACTGAGAGGCAATCTATGCCTGGCATAGAAGGCATCCTTGGATGCAGCTCTGATGGACCCCTTGCACATCTTCAAAATGAACAGCATCAAAACCACTACATCCAAAGATTTAAATTTTGCTTGTGAGATAAATAGGACATGCTGCCAAGACAGATATGTGTTTCAACGGATCCCCATGTTCTGGAACAGGCTCCCCATCCTTGCGAAGCAGAGTCAATCTCTAACCCTATTTAAGTTCAACCTTGACAATGGATGGGAGATTGGAAATTCACCCCGGGTCTGGTCCCCATGTTTCTGATAGACAGAGGCAGTCAGTAATCCCCAAGCTAACATACTCCCCCTCCTCCACAAAACCTCTAGAAACATCCTAACTAATATACCCCTCCTAATAAACAACCATGCTAGGTAGGGGCACAACTGGGTTGGACTGCAGAGCAAGGCTTATAAAGGCCCTGGTGGTCATTAGCCTAGTATATACCTATGAACCTATGAACACCATGTGAGAATCTGCTTTGATACAAACATTTCAAATAAAATACACTGGCATTAGGACAGCAAATCAAAAGGCAGGTGTACAAAATGCACACATTCAACACTAGCCAGTTGTATGAGGTTAAAAGTACAGTTTTGTACCTACCATAAATGTAGATGTTTGAGTGTACACCCTGCTGCAGTCATCACACTTGGGTTATCCTGCCGTCAGGTGGTCCTGCAGTCCACCGGAATTCCAAAGTCTTGGTCCGGCGTCGGTTGCTGTCGCTTCTTCCCTGACGTCAGTGCGCCAGGGGTATATATATAATGCATCCGACGCCATTTTCTTCAGTTTTTCTTGCCCCAGATGTCAGGTGCCCCCAAAAAGGTGGTCAGTAATTAGTACCAAATTGAGTTAATTTTGCACAAACACAAAATCCCTCCAGCTATAAGCAAATACATCAGGAAGGTATTGTAGAGATTTAGCCAGTTAGATCAGAGGGGATGGAGGGA
Organism: Protopterus annectens; assembly: GCF_019279795.1. NCBI lineage: Eukaryota > Metazoa > Chordata > Ceratodontiformes > Protopteridae > Protopterus > Protopterus annectens. The sequence continues at coordinate 696,509,482 of NC_056728.1, read as the reverse complement.
GGGTAACCTGGACTGCAGCAGGGTGTACACTCGAACATCTACATTTATGGTAGGTACAAAACTGTACTATGTTCATTGTGTTACCCTGCTGCAGTCATCACACTTGGGTAGAATCCCAAAGCTAAGGATGGGTGGAGGAGTCATAGAGGGTTAGTGGAGGCTAGAAGGCCCTGCAGAACTGCAGTGGCGAAGCCTGCCCTAGTCTTAGAGTAAAGTGGTAAGTGATAGTGTTTGGTAAAGGTGTGTACTGAACTCCAAGTTGCAGCTTCCAAAATCTCCTTTGTTGGAATCCCCCTGCGGAAGGCTGTAGATGTAGCTGTTGCCCTGGTAGAGTGGGGCCTAATGGTAGCAGGAACTGGTTTTCCATGATGGGTATAGCAGAAACTAATGCAATGTACTATCCATTTGGAAATGGTTTGTTTTGATATAGCCTTCCCTTGTGAAGCTGTAGCATAGGATACAAAGAGCTGGTCAGATTTTCTGAAAGCCTTAGTTTTATCCAAGTAGTAACAAAGTTGCCTGTGAATGTCCAAGGAATGCAGGAGTCTCTCTCCTTTGTTCTGTGGATTAGGGAAGAAGGTGGGTAAGTGGATGGTTTGATTTAAAGCCACACTGGAAACCACCTTAGGCATGAAGGAAGGATTAGTTCATAGAGAAACTCTGTCTTGATGGAAAATGAGGAAAGGTTCCACTGCCATTAGTGCCTGCAGCTCTGATACTCTTCTAGCTGAAGTTATTGCTAGCAGCAGGGCAGTTTTCCATGATAGGAACTGTAGTTCTGCAGAGAAAGCTGGTTCAAAGGGAGGTAGCGTAAGTTTTTCCAGAACAAAATTGAGGTCCCATGTTGGTGTAGGTGCTCTCCTGGGGGGGCCTAATGTTTTTTGCCCCTCTGAGGAACTGCCTTAGCAGTGGATGCAAAAACAAGGGTGGATCCGTGTTGCAGTGGGCTGAAATAGCTGAAGCATGGATTTTAATGGAAGAAAAAGAAAGTCCTTTGTGCAACATCTCAGTTAGATACTGTAGAATGTGAGGCATGAGAGGCTGAATTATGTTTTGGCCTTTAGCTTGGTTCCAGGCACAAAACCTTTTCCATTTGTCCGAATAAGCCTTCCCGGTGCTTGGCCTCCTAGCTTCCAGAATAACATCCATAACTGCTTGGGAAAGAGGAGCTGGCTGGATGCTTAGGTGATTTGCCATGCAGCCAGATTTAAGGTTTTGAGCTGGCTGTGAAGAATCTGATTGTTTTGCTGTGTGAGCAAATGGGTAACTTGTGGTAAAATCCAAGGTGGGAACAAAACACTAGAGGCCAGCATATACAGTCCAAAATTTTATTGTAATAGCTAATAAGGACATATAAATGCCCAAAAATTATTCCAAAATCAAACCGGTTTCGGCAGATGCCTTCTTCAGTAAAAAATAGTCATTCAAATAAGCACAAGACTTCATGAATATTTATATAGTGCCCCAGCCAATGGCCATCGATGGTATGGTCCATGCCAATAAAATTTTGAACTGTATATGCTGGCCTCTAGTGTTTTGTTCATTTGGTTTGGCCGTGCATGCTGTACGAGTGAGACGTGGTGTTTGAAAAATCCAAGGTGGGCCCTTGGCCATATTCCTCCATAGCGGGTACCAGTGCTGGTGTGGCCAGTCTGGGGCTATGAGTATAAGTTGTGGTCTCTCCTTTCTGACTTTCAGAAGCACCTTTGTGAGCAGAGGCAATGGAGGGAAGGCATATACTGTCAGGTTTTTCCAACTGAATGAGAGTGTGTCCACTTTCCAAGCTTGATGGTGAAATGTCCTTGTACAAAATTTTGTTAGTTGATAGTTTTGAGGACTGGCAAACAGGTCTATGTCTGGAAGGCCCCATTTTTGAGTTATCATTGCAAATACTTGTGGATCCAGTTTCCACTTGTGGGGATCCATGATGTTTCTGCTGAGGTCATCTGTCAATGTGTTCTTCTTTCCTGGCAGGAATTGAGCTTGTAACTGAACTTGGTAAGCCAGAGCTGTGTTCCACAAGGTCATTGCTTGCCTGCATAAAGGGTAGGAGTGTGTACCCCCCTGTTTGTTTATGTACCACATTACTGTGGTGTTGTCCATCTTTATTGTAAGTTGTCCTTAATGTAATAGACTCTTGAAGGCTGTCAGAGCATTCTGTACAGCTAGCATCTTTTTTTGATTGATGTGCAGATTCCTTTGATCTGCAGTCCATATGCCTTGAACGCACTGTTCTGCCATGTGTGCCCCCCAAGCGTAGTCTGATGCATCTGTTGTCATAGTTTGCCTGGGTGGGGGCAAGGTGAAAGGCTGACCCTTGTTGAGGTGACATGCCTGTGACCACCATAGAAACTCCTGTTGTAGGCAGGGAATGAGAGATATCATTGTGTCCAAGTTGTGGCTATGTTGAGACCATACGCTTTTTAGGTACCACTGTAATTTCCTCATATGCAGCTTTGCAAATGGTATTAGTAGTATGCAAGATGCCATGAAGCCCAAGGCAGCCTGCAGAATTTTTCTTGCAGTTAGTTGGGTCTTTGTTGCCATTGTTTTGAAATGTTGAGTCAGTTGTAGTTGTTTGTCTGGTGTCAGATAAGCCTTCTGGGCCGTTGTATTCAAGCTGGCACCCAGGAATGTCATATTTTGTGAGGGTACTGGTTTTGACGTCTTTCATTTACTGTGTACCTCAGGCAACTTAGGAGATGTTTTACAAAAGCCAGATGTTGTAAGAGAATATCCTTGCTTTCTGCTTGGATGAGGCAATCATCCAGGTATGGGTATATTTGAATTCCTCTTTGTCTGCAGTATGCAATTACTGGTGCCAGGCATTTTGTGAAGACTCTGGGCACAGTAGATAAGCCAAAGGGCAGTGCAGAGAATTGGTAATGGGTTGAATCTGCAATGAAACGGAGGTATCTTCTGCAACTTTGTCTGATAGGGACATACAGGTATGCCTCCTTGAGGTCTAATGTTACTAGCCATGCTTCCTTGCCCAACATGGGAAGAAGCTGCTGTAGTGTTAGCATCTTGAATTTGGGTACTTATAAGAAGGTGTTTAGAATTGAAAGGTCCAGAATTGGTCTCCAGGCATTGTCCTTTCTGGGCACTAGAAAGAGTCTTGAGTAAAATCCTTGACCTTGCTCTCGAGTAGGTACCAGTTGAATGGCTCTCATGTCCATGAGAGCTGTAATTTGTTTTTGTGCCTCTGCCCATTGATTTTGTGGCAGGTTTGGCATTCCTCTTTTCATTGGCAAGGTGTGAAAATGGAATCTGTATCCTTGTGAAATTATGTCTAGGACCCATTTGTCCTTTGTGACAATGTGCCAGTTGTCTGAAAAAAGTGTGAGTTTTCCTCCCAAAGGGGCTGCCAAGAGAGTGTTGCTTGGCCAGATGAGGTGCAAGTCATTGAGTTTGCCTTCTGGTAGATTGGGACCTGTCTTCTCCTCCCTTATGTGTTGCAGTGCCCCATTGGTGAGGTTTGTACTGGGATTGTGGTTGTCCTCTGCCTCTTGGACGTCTGTGTTTACTCCTCTGTGGTCTGTCAGTAGCTGGAAAGGACCAATTTTTTGTTGGCCAATTTCTGCTGAAGCGAGGGGGCTATACCTGTAGGAAATCTTTGACTGTCTGTATAGATTTTGCCTTATCCTCCATTTTCTTTAAGACTTCTTCTGCTTTAACTCCAAAAAGAACATCCTGCTGTAAGGGAGCATCTAGAAGCTTTGCTTTAACATGATCAGGCAGAGTTTGTTCCTTTAACCAAGCATGCCTACGTATAACAGACCCAGTGACAGCTGCTCTGCAGGAAGCCTGCAAAGAATCAAACCCACATTGTAAAGTATGTTTGCCCACCTGCTCAGTTGCATGCAACAGATCCTGCATTTCTTTTAATTCAGACTGTCGAGGGAGAGTGCTCATTCTTTGTTTTAACTAAGAGATAAAAAATTGCTGATAGTTTAGCATGTGAAATTGGCAATTTAGTGCCCTCATAGCTAGAGTGGCTGAGGTGTAAACCTTTTTCCCCCACCTGTCTAGTGCTCTGGAGTCCCTTTCAGAGGGTACATGATTTTTAGCCATAGAAGCTTTAGCCCCTTTGGGACCCTGGGAGATAGTCTCTGGATCAGCAACAGGGCTTTTATAAAGAAATTTGTGGGAATCAGGCACTCTATAGTATCTGTCAGGTTTGGCCGGAGCAGGAGGAAGAGAGTCTGGGTTCAAACTGGATTCTAAGTAAACATCATCCACAATGTCTAAAACTGGTGGGATGGCAAGTGGTCTGTGCTTGGGGAGTAAAAGAAACTCCCTGAGCCTTTTCTTAGAGTCAGAGTAGTCCTGACCTTCCCAATGAAAATGTTCCCTCATAGTGTGTAAAGTTTCCCCAAAGGAGTAGTCTTCAGGAGGAGAAGCTGAGGGAATGGAATCCTCAGCATCAGAATCTTCATAAGGGGAGAAGGAGTAGTCTTGGTCCTCAGAGGAGCCTGAAGAAATGGACACTTGTTCAGAGGATGCATAATCTTCCTCTTGTCTAGGCCTTTTGTCAGGAGGGGGCTGGGAACCCCTGATTAAAGAGATCAAATCTTCAGCCATTTTGAGCCTCTGTTTCTTAGGCATGGGGCCTTGAACAGGGGACTGAAGTGCAGTCCTTTTAGGTTTAATAGGAGTCTTCATTTTAGGATACGTTTTAATGGTGAGCGTCGTCGGTCTGAAGATGCCTTCAGAAACCGAAGGTGTTTCTGCAGCACCGACATCTTTTTCAGCCGTGTCGTCAGTAGGGGCTGAACAAAATGGCTGCGTCGGCCTGGTACATTCCGCCAAAAGTTCTGAAGCGGTCTCGGGTTCCAGATCTGCGGTAGTCAGTGGCTGCGTCGGAGCCTCACTGAAGGCCGGAGAACCAGAGACCGGACCAGCTGAGGCCTCGGAATCTGGCTTGGGCCTGGGCTGCCTGTCCATATCCATGCATTTTTTGTGCACGCCGGTAGTCAGTTGCTCTGACGGCATAGTGTAGTTAAATTTTCTACCAAAGAAGTGTCGTGCGAAATCAAAGCGTCTTTTTATAGTACGCTTATTAAACCTAGCACAAAAACGACAACTAGTGAAGTCGTGGTCTGGGCCTAGGCAAGGTATGCAATAAGAATGAAAATCCTTATGAGGTATTTGCTTCCCACAAGAAATACAATTGTTAACTTTTTCTGACATCGGTCTGAGGCAAGAAAAGTTTCCCCAACGGGGTACTTAGCTTTATAGAAGACTTTGGTCTGAAATTCGAGTTCGAAAATCTCAGGAGTAGGCCGACCGGCACTTGCGAACTGCTTCTGTTTCGGGCACTGCATGGCAAGAAAGACTGGAGAAAATGGCATCGGATGCATTATATATACCCCAGGCACACTGACGCCAGGGAAGAAGTGACAGCAACCGACGCCGGACCAAGACTTTGGAATTCCAGCCGACTGCGGGACCGCCTGACAGCAGGATAACCCAAGTGTGATGACTGCAGCAGGGTAACACGATGAACATCTGCAACTTCACAGTGAAAGGAATAGATTGTATTTCCTCAAGTCACAGTGACTCCAGACTTGATTATACTAACTAATGGGGTGCAAGAGACAAAATCCATTGCATGCAGAAACTGAATGCTGTGGCCAACTGTTTTTATTTTCCTCACAAAAATGTAATTTCTACAAGTTTAATTTGCATTAATATCCTAGACTGTATTAAGCACTTTAGACCAACTTACTTATGCAGTGAAGTAGATATTGGCAGGACTTTGTTGTTTATTGGAGTGGATGAACACACACTAGAGATGCTATAACTAATAATATGTAATGGCTATTTAAGTAGTTTTTTTGAAGTCTGACTTATTCCTGTGTTATGATGAGATCCTGATTACTTTGTTCAGATGACAACACTTAACTTTTTATTAAATTTATTGATCTCTACAGATTGGTCTGTGAACCTCATTACTGGACAGAGACAGGTTTTGGTTTCACAGTAATTTGTGTGAACTAATTTTAAGTTCAGCTAAGGGATTAAAAGATTTATCTCGCTTCTGTTTGCTAATTGCAGCATGATCTTACTCTTGTCCTAACGTGAATAAAATACTTTAAAGGTAGTTCCTGGAGGTGTGCAAGATACATCTC